>NC_133327.1:505331577-505631577 GCF_042186555.1 Aquarana catesbeiana | reverse complement strand
AGAAGAAGGCCCACTTCTGTGAGGTCGCATACATGCATACACTCACTAGAAAGAGGCTTAAAAATCTCCCCCCCAAAATAAGGTAAACAATGTGTTTTGATGTAAATCCAATGTTAATCATGTTGTCAAACAATGTAAATCCTTGTCGATCATGATGACCTACTGTCAAGGCAACCCGCTGATAGATGCTCCATTGCCACAAGGACCCACCACAGGATAATATTTTATCGTGCCACTCTAATTGCGAATTACAGATCCCCAGCTGGATGCTGATTGTAAACAAACCAGCTGGAGTTCTTGGGTGATGTCATCAGGGCTGCTGTTAGAAATCACAGGTCCATGTGCAGCCTACCTGACAGGTTATTAATGTTTTTTTTTACAAAAATATTTTTTACATTTTAAAATTATTTTTACCATTTTTTTTACAATGCTGTTGGTTGGGGGGGGCATGGATGAAATATCAGGGGTCCAAACAGACCCCTGACTTCTCACCTTTAAGACAAAAAAATGGCGTGGGGTCCCCCCAAAATCCATACCAGACCCTTATCTGAGCAAGCAGCCTGGCAGGCCAGGAAAGGGGGGGACAAGCGAGCGTCCCCCCTCCTGAATCATACCAGACTGCTTGCCCCCAACATGGGGAGGTTGCTTTGGGGTCCCCCCTCCTGAATCATACCAGGCTGCTTGCCCCCAGCATGGGGACAAGGTGCTTTTGGGCATGGCGATGGGGACAAGGGCCTCTACCCGACAACCGTTGCCATTGGTTGTCGGGGTCTGCGGGTGGGGGCTTATTGGAATCTGGAAGCCCCCTTTAACAAGTTGTACCCCTACCCATTCACCAAAAAAAGTGTCAAATCCTAAAAACCACAATAGATAGTTTTTAACAATTCCTTAATTAAAAAAAAAGAAAAAGTGTCCCGCGACATCCATCCATCTTCAATCATGCCACCCGATGGACCTGAAAAAAAAAAAAAAAGCATTGCCTCGATGAGTGGCCTCCCGGCAACTGCTGTCTCTTCGCTGTGACAGCTATTATATAGGCAAGGGCGGGGCCACCCGGTGATGTAACTGAGTGACCCCGCCCCTTCTGATGTCATGTGATGTCAGAGGGGGCAGGATCATCTGGTTACGGGTCTGTCGACTGTATGGACTGTATGACCTAATTCTTATTAATTAATTTTGGGTATATCTTGTGGTTTCCTCCCCTCCCTGTTATTGATCCCTTATGGTCCACCTTATAGTTGCCAGTGAGCGATGACTCACACACTACCTGACAGTTCTGTGTGATATATTGCCACTGATGATATCCAATGGGATGAAACATGGAAACACGTGGTGTGGTGTGCCTCTTTCTACACACTGAAGTTGGTGAAGGGACTACATCTCTCCTTCTTTTTAGAAATGAGACTGTTTGTATTAGAATAGTGCAGAATGTGGACTTTTTATCTTTATTATTTGCTTATCAACAAATTGTGCTGGCTGCTTATACTAGGAGCGTTATTATTGCCCAGTAGCGCAGATACCCACATTTTTTCTATTTTTACCATATGAATATAGTAGATCTGTTGATAAAAACAAGGAAAAAGGGCACCTCTGAATATATATCATGAAACAATTCATTACAATAACAGTATCCACTCACATGAAAGAAAGGGGAGTAGTGTTCAGGTCCATGATCTGGGCTGAGAAGATGATGTGGGACTGTAGGTCACAGCAGTTCCAGTGTGGCTGACACTCCATCACAACCAGGCAGAAAAAGGTGGAATGGCTGAACACAGCACCATCCAGTATAGTTCAATATTTCTGGCAGATGCCTATAACAGTCCGGTGGGAAGGGAAGAGGCAATCTGGTGCTGGCAGGGGTGTCAGTGAGGGGGGGGAGAATGGACGCCAAGGACGGATGGCCGAGCCGTGCTGTGTCTCCACAACGTTCGTACTGCTTCAGTGTAGTGGAGGGAGACACCACCATGTATCCAGATGAAAATGAGGCTTGGAGAACAAACACAGGCTGGCGCCGAGCCATGACGTCATCAGTATGCGACGCGTTTCAGAATTGGCAGGCTATAGATGGGAAAACTAGCCGCATTCCTTTCTCAAGCATAGAGGCTGTCCATTGCTCTATGTATGTTTTGGCCCCGCCCCTTGCTCTGCCTATAATAATCTCCCCTGTTCTTTGAGTCTCTATGCTTGAGAAAGGAATGCGGCTAGTTTTCCCATCTATAGCCTGCCAGATCTGAAAAGCCTCGCAAACTGATGACGTCACGGCTCAGCACCGGCCTGTGTTTGTTCTCCAAGCCTCGTATTCATCTGGCAACACGGTCCTGTCTCCCTCCAATACACTGAGGCAGTACGAACGTTGTGGAGACACAGCACGGCTCGGCCATCCGTCCTTGGCGTACATTCTTCCCTCCCTCACTGACACCCCTGCCAGCACCAGATTGCCTCTTCCCACCGGACTGTTACAGGCATCTGCCAGAAATATTGAACTATACTGGATGGTGCTGTGTTCAGCCATTCCACCTCTTTCTGTCTGGTTGTGATGGAGTGTCAGCCACACTGGAACTGTTGTGACCTACAGTCCAACATCATCTTCTCAGCCCAGATCATGGACCTGAACACTACTTCCCTTTCTTTCATGTGAGTGGATACTGTTATTGTAATAAATTGTTTTATGATATATATTCAGAGGCGCCTTTTTTCCTTGTTTTTATCCTAGCTCATTGGAACTCGCTTTTGGTTTCTTGGTGGCTGCCCTGAATGAATGACTGTTTTATACATTCACTAGTGTACATACATGTACATACATATTCCTTCCCACCCATGCCCTTGGACTATTGGGCACTACGCTCTGAGGTATCTGCACCTTTGCACATTTTTATTTATTCATTAGATCTATTGATAGGTATTTAGGAACCATGGAATGGTATAGAAAATAGGATATCGATGAGGCTCAAAAAACAAAAACACCATAAAACTCAGTCAAATAGAGCCCATGGTCTCGTGTTTCCTCCCTAGGGTCCCAGAGGAGCATGTCCCGGAGGAGCATTCCAGCTGTTACATTTGGATATATGGTCCCCATGTTGTGGATGAAACAGGTCCCAAATTTCTGGGTGCATCTGAACAGCTGCAATGAGCTAAGACTGGGACACATCATTTGCTATTTTGAAGAAAAGAAAGACAGCACAGGTACAGTTCGCTTCAGCGGACCAATGAACAATGGTGTGCAACCCAAAAGGGAAGGAAGGAAGGTCAGAGGGAGCTTCCTTTATACACACAACTTCCTTATTTGGAATTTTCTCCATCATGTTTACTACACTGTAATGTAAAAATGCTGAACACTGCATGGGGTACAGCTAGCCGGAGACCACGATGACCACGCTGTAACAGAGCTCCGGCAACAACGGGCACAAAACGGCTCATACTGGGCAAACCAGTGGTGGCTCCCCACAGTGGTGTTCTAGCTTGCTGACACCAGAGGAGTATAATCCCAGCATGCTGAGACGCAAGGCAGAGGGGAACCGTCCCCAAAAACTCACAGAGTTCTTCTCCACGGGGCCTAGGCAAAATGGCACCAGCTCATCATCCACCCTGGCCTCTGGACTCTGTAAGCGTTCCTCCCAGAAGGGGAAACTGAAAAAAAGGAGCAGCCCTCCTAAAAGTAAACATCTCTCTCAAGCTACATCATCCTCTGGAAGCCCAGAAAAGACAAGATTCAGATGGATGCAGCAGATGAAGAAAATGAGGTGAGCTCTTTCCATGATTCATGGGATGACACTAGGGAGCTGCCAGACTCCATAGACCAGATCCCCACTAATAATCAGCCTGTTCTGGATACAGTACTTAAAGAAATGCTGGTATCATTAAGAAGCTCCCTCCACTCAGATATGGTATCATGGCTGCATAAATTTAGCATGGACTTACAATCGATATCAGATAGAACGACTCATGTAGAGAAAAAATGGGGGAATACGCATCCACAATCAATACTCTGATAGATGCTAATGAAAGTAATGAAGAAGACATAGAGGGGATGAAAGCTAAAATGGCGGACATGGAGGACAGATCCAGAAGGAATAATGTCAAGATCAGGGGTATTCCAGAATCTGTCCTGCAACAGGATCTGCGCAAATATGTCTCCCAGCTTTTCACCACAGTATTACCCGATATTTCTCCTCTTGATTTCACTGTGGATAGAATACACCGTCTCCCTAAACCCACCTATCTCTCTGCTAATGTACCCAGAGATGCCATATTGAGACTCCATTTTTACCATACCAAAGAAAAGCTAATGGCAGTGTCCCGCCAGAGAGAACAGATACCATCCCCTCACACAGACTTACAATTCTATGAGGACCTATCTCAGTATACCCTCCAAAAATGCAGGAATCTAAACACCATTACCAAAGCCCTTAGAAATCACAAGCTGAGCTACAAATGGGGTTTTCCAATAAAGCTGATTGCCACTAAAGATGGAACAGAACATGTGATGGATTTGTGGCTAAAGGCATGGCCTTACTGAATACATGGGGCATTATCCCTGAAAAGACTACTCATCCACGTCAAAATGGCAATCACACCAACCAAGACTCCGAATGGCGTACAGTAAACAACAAGAACGCCTGCTCTCATAATTGACCTGGAACCGGGTTATAGCTACACATGCAATACCCGCTAGGGAGGAGTTTCCTCCGATCAGAACTGTTTTCTTATTTAAAAAAAAAAAAAAAACAAAGAGTCTTATGAGCCACAATAATCCAGTGCCCAAGAAAAACCGCAGATGTAGGTACCCAGCAGCAAGCGCAGATCACGTTTCATAACCATGCGAATCAATATAGAGCAAGGTTGCGCTGCGCTAGAGTAACATGTGTACTTCTCCACGTGACTATAATACCAAAAAAAATAACTAAAAAAGTATTTACACACAATTGCACAAAAGTGCAATGTGCACATACATTAAATATGAGTCTTCCAACATGCAATCATGAAATCACACATAAAAGTACTGTGCAAATAAATATGGATACATAATGTATATATAAATTCATAAAAAAACGTGTAATAATTCTTATAGAGTGCAACATGCATATACTATAATGTAAAAAAAGTCAAAATACACAAAAGTGCCAAGTGAACCATATAAATTAAATAAGTCTATAAAAGTATCTGTGCAAAAAATCGCCCAAAAAAGTGCATATACCAGTGTCCAAAAATAACCAGAAAAGTTGTACATAAATTAGTGTCCAAAAATAACATTAAATGTCCACATTACGTGCTATCCAGCGTGCTTGATCCAAGTGTTACAAAACCATGCCACGGTGTGCCTCGGTGACCCCCCAAAGTGATTGCGCTCACCTTAGAGCGTGTGACACAGTGATTAGCTGTGTCAAACCACGCTGTGGAGCCACCCCCGGGCTCTGAAAGGCTAATTAGATGCGGTCTCCAACCTGGATCAATGCAGCTCCATAGGTTCCATACCATAAATATAAAGAGAGACTGTATAGTGTAATACTGTAAAGAATGTCTTTATTTAAACATAAACCCACTCCCCACACAGGGGTAACTCACATTTCCCTGGTGCGTGAGTGCACCATTCAGTACAAACTTCATAAAAAAAGCCGATCGGCGTGTAGTATAGTATGCGCTTCTCCTAGCTATGCTCAGTGCTGCTCAGGGGGCCAGGGCGGAGTGAGCAGCACTGAGCAAAGCTGGGAGAAGCGCATACTATACTACATGCCGACCAGCGGTTTTTATGAAGCTTGTACTGCTCTCAAACTTTGTGTGCCGGAAAATCCAATGGAAAATGTGTGATAGAGCCTACACACGGTCGGAATTTCCGACAACAAGGTCCTATCACACATTTTCCGTCGGAAAATCCGACCGTGTGTACGGGGCATAAAAGTCACAAGTGAACTTCCCAAATATAGAGTTAACTAGGTCTACATCTGAGAAGACAACATGGACTCCAGAACTCCTCCAACTATCACACTTCTACCTGATAAAGGACAAGATACCGCCAACAGTAAGTGACCTATCTCAGCACCACGATACTCAGCACTACCTCACTTATCCAACCATCAACGCCAAAGGCCTTAACCATCCGGCCAAATGAAGATCCCTGTGGAAGGAAGCCCTTCAACACAATTATGACATGCTATGTGTTCAAGAGACGCATTTTCATAATCTATCACCTCCTAAATGCATACACCCCAAATTTCCTTTCATTTATACCACGGAAGCAAAGAAGAAACGGGTGCTGATAGCAGTGAGAGACACAGTAGCTTTCTGAATTCAGGAGGTCATATGCAATCCGCAAGGTCGATTTCTAATTCTGATATGCAAAATAAACTTCAATACCTACACAGTAGCCAACATCTTTGCACCTAATACCAGACAAATAAGGTTTTTCCACAAGATAATGAGGAAAATACGCAAGGTACAGAGAGGTCTGTTAGTGCTATGTGGGAACAATATTACCCCAGACTCAACTATGGACTCTACCTCCAAGCCCAAACGTATTCCACCATCATTGAATGTGGTGTTAAGGTCTTATGAGCTGTATGATGCCTGGAGATGCATTAATGCTAGTGAATGGGACTACTCATTCTTTTCAAAAAACCATGTCTTATACTAGAATAGATTTGTTTTTAGTAGATAAATGGGTATTGTTCAAATGCAAATCTGCAAAAATGAATACCGTTACCTGGTCGGATCATGCCTCGGTGAAGTGTGATGGTGGGCGACTCCTCCACTCACAGCCCTAGCTTTATATGGAGGGCCAGCCCTCGGCTTTTCCAGGATGGACCAGGTATCAGATTGCTAAACAAATTGCAAAGTTCTTTGAGAATAACCAAAACTCGGTATCTAATCACTTTACTGTATGGAATGTCCACAAGGCATTCACAAGAGGCATTATGATTCAACAAGGGGCTAGGAACAAGAGCAGGAGGCAGCAGCATACCGAGACATTAATATCAAAAATTGATAAACTCGACAAACAAAACATGACACATACCTCCCAGACACTGATTGAGCAGCTAACAAATCTCCGCAACGAACTAAGAATACTATTTCTAGAGGACGGGTTCACAGGAGAGTATTACAAAACATTCCAGGATATTCTAATCCCGTATTTAGTGGGAATATATAGCTCTGCTGCTGCCTCCTCCTCATTCCCCCCAGAGATGTTAAAGGCTTTGATAGTGGCTCTACCGAAACCGGGGAAGGAACCTGACTCCCCACAAAATTTTAGGTCTATTTCATTGCTTTAGAAAGATATCAAGATATATGCCAAACTATTGGCAACGAGATTAGTGAATATATTGCCTTCTCTTGTTGATATCGACCAGTCGGGTTTCACTAAGGGAAGACAGACAGCTGGTGCTACCAGACGTTTGATAAATGTAATACATCTTACCAGGCAGCAACAAACGCCTTCTCTGCTCCTAGCGTTGGGTGCAGAGAAGGCGTTTGATAGGATACATTGGCAATTTCTAGCACAGGTGTTGAAAAAGTTTGTTTTTCAAGGCCCTATATACCCAGCCATAATGGCCTTATATACTCACCCGTTGGCCCAATTTATGTCTCTGGTGCAATGTCTTCTCCATTCACAATCACAAATGGAACTAGGCAGGGATGCCCCCTTTCCCCACTAATTTTTAATCCTCTAATGGAACCGCTAGCATCCTACATTTGTTCACATCCACAGGTGACAGGCATTAAAACTGGCACCAGAACCCACACCATAAGTCTCTTCACTGATGACATAATATTAATGCTCACAAACCCAGAAACCTCTCTCCCTTCTGTACACAAGGCACTACAGACATTTAAGGAGTTATCCTACTATAAAGTGAATGAAACAAAATCCTACATTTTGAATTTAGGTATCAGATAAGCTGAGTCACGATCTAGCGCAAAAATTCACATACATTTGGAAGAGAGTGGGCATCAAATATCTAGGTATAACCTTAACTCCTAGAACAGAAGACCTTATCTCTGCAAATTACACACCTTTCCTAAACTCACTGGAGGCTAGGTTAAACAAAATTGCACAAAATTAACTATCATGGCTAGGTAGGCTTGCAGCTTTTAAGATGCAGATACTGCCCCAACTGCTCTATCTTTATAGAACATTGCCAATAGGGATGAGCCGAACACCCCCCTGTTCGGTTCGCACCAGAACTTGCGAACAGGCCAAAAATTTGTTTGGACACGCGAACACCGTTAAAGTCTATGGGACACGAACATGAATAATCAAAAGTGCTAATTTTAAAGGCTTATATGCAAGTTATTGTCATAAAAAGTGTTTGGGGACCTGGGTTCTGCCCCAGGGGACATGGATCAATGCAAAAAAAAGTTTTAAAAACGCCCGTTTTTTCGGGAGCAGTGATTTTAATAATGCTTAAAGTGAAACAATAAAAGTGTAATATCCCTTTAAATTTCGTACCTGGGGGGTGTCTATAGTATGCCTGTAAAGGGGCGCATGTTTCCCATTTTTAGAACAGTCTGACAGCAAAATGACATTTCAAAGGAAAAAAAGTCATTTAAAACTACTCACGACTATTAGTCCGACAATACACATAAAAGTTAATTGATAAAAACGGCATGGGAATTCCCCACAGGGGAACCCAGAACCAAAATTAAAAAAAAAATTACGTGGGGGTCCCCCTAAATTCCATACCAGGCCCTTCAGGTCTGGTATGGATATTAAGGGGAACCCCGGCCAAAATTTAAAAAAAAAAAATGGCGTGGGGCCCCCCTCAAAATCTATACCAGACCCTTCAGGTCTGGTATGGATTTTAAGGGGAACCCTGCGCCAAAATTTTAAAAAAAAATGGCGTGGGGTCCCCCTAAAAATCCATACCAGAACCTTATCTGAGCACGCAACCTGGCAGGCCACAGGAAAAGAGGGAAGGACGAAAGAGCGTCCTTCTTCCTGAACCGTACCAGGCCACATGCCCTCAACATTGGAAGGGTGCTTTGGGGTAGCCCCCCAAAACACCTTGTCCCCATGTTGATGAGGACAAGGGCCTCATCCCCACAACCCTTGGCCGGTGGTTGTGGGGTCTGCGGGCAGGGGGCTTATCGGAATCTGGAAGCCCCCTTTTAACAAGGGGACCCCCAGATTCCGGTCCTCCCCCTGTGTGAAATGGTAAGGGGGTACCCCTACCATTTTCCAAAAAAACTGTCAAAAATGTTAAAAATGACAAGTGACAGTTTTTGACAATTCCTTTATTTAAATGCTTCTTCTTTCTTCTATCTTATATTTCCTTCGGTTTCTTCCTCCATCTTCTTCTTCTTCTGGTTCTTCTGGTTCTTCTGGTTCTTCCTCCGGTGTTCTCGTCCAGCATCTTCCTCCGCGGCGTCAGCGTCATCTTCCCTTCTTCTCCTCGGGCCGCTCTGCATCCATGATGGCATGCTCCCGCTGTGTGACACTTCTCTCTTCATCTTCTTCTCTTCATCTTCTTCTCTTCATCTTTTTGTCTTCATCTTCTTTTTAGGCCGCTCCACATCCATGATGGCTGGCATGGAGGGAGGCTCCCGCTGTGTGACGCTTCTCCTCTTCTGACGGTTCTTAAATAATGGGGGGGGGCACCTGGTGACCCCGCCCCCCTCTGACGAACGGGAACTTGACAGGACTTCCCTGTGGCATTCCCCGTGATGTCAGAGGGGGCTGGGTCATGTCAGGATATTGAAACCACTTTGCCGCCATCATTCTGCTATATGGCGGGCGGCAAGTGGTTAAACACAAAAAAGCAGGGGGAGTGGGCCATGTGCCTCTACAAGATTATTACTTCACTACAATCTTAGCACAACTTCAACATTGGCTATTAAAAGACTCCAAAACACTATGGAAGGAAATAGAACAAACTCATATCCCTAGAGGGACTTTACAGGAGTTCCTATTGACTGTGCATCACAACAAATCTCTAGATAAAAACCTAGCACCCCCTATTTTAGCATCAGTGAGAGCATGAACTCACCTCTGCAGCTTTCAAAAACGGAGTGGCAAGGTGGCCCCTTTAAAATTTCCCATCTCCGCACTTTCCCAAATAATACCAGACATCAACTTATCTATTTGGATAGCAAAAGGTCTAACTAACCTAGATGAGGTCATGAAAGGCTCCACAATAAAATTGTTTACCACACTGCAGCAAGAGTACCAACTGCCACACACCAAGCAATACAAATACACACAAATAGCTCCTTTAGTAAGGAAACACCCTCAACATTACCTGAAAAAATAACGCAATTCTATCAAACAAGCCCGAGTATATACTCAGGTCTACAAGATAAGAACATTTGCGTAAAATCTCAATCTATTCTAGCATGGGAACAGGAACTGGGGATAGAGTACACATCTCAACATTGGGAAAGAACATTACGCTTTATATATACCTCCACAAAAAGCACCAATTTATGGCAAATGCAACAAAAGATATCACTTAGATGGTACCTGATACCACACTGCATAGCCAAAATTTATACAGATGCTTCCTCAAGTTGCTGGAGAATGTGCGAAGATACGGGTACTTTAATCCATATCCTATGGTACTGCCCCAAACTAAGATCACTGTGTTTTCAGGTTGAAGGATTGATAGCAGATATCACAGGCATACACCAACTAATATCTCCAGGTATGGCAATATTATCCCTAGACATACATTCTATACCTCCACCATATAGAACTGTAATATCCCATATTTTACTAGCCACCAGGTTATCTATTCGACATTGGAGGGAAACAGCAGTCCCTCCGATCTCGGAAGTAATACAATCTACCCATACCTACGGTGCATATGAGGTTTTACACTCATCAACCACAGGGAATTATGAGATAGTGTACAATCAACAGACTCCTTGGAGGGAATGGTATAAACAAAGAGTACAAGATGGATGGAGTGTTGGGAAACAATAACTAGTATAGTTAACAAAAGGAACAAATAGAAATCTCTATGACAGTTTCGTTTGTGTTTTTTTTTTCTGTTTATGCTTTTCTGTTTTCTGTTTTAGATTCTCAGTTGCTTACCATAAAATGGGTAAAAAGTGGTTGTTATACTCCAGATATCAGATATGATGATAGACAAATAACACAGGGGTTATCAATCCCAACAAAGTGGAATGTCCACGGCGATGAATTAGAGTGATCGCAGGTGGATGATCTTAGAATCCTTGTGATAAACACAAGGCCTAAGCAACACTTCCAAACTAGAGAACTGAATTGTTGAAATTATTATGACAATGGATACATAATACTTAAGGTATAAATAGAGTACAAGCGACTGAAGAATGTTGATACTTATACCCACATTGTAATATGCTGTATGTTGATTTTATTGTCTGTCAACTAAACTTAATAAAAATTATTGAAATTAACCACTTCAGCCCCAGAGCATTTGGCTGGCCAAAGACCAGAGCACTTTTTGCAATTCGGCACTGCGTTGCTTTAACTGACAATTGCGCAGTCGTGCAACTTGGCTCCCAAACAAGATTGTCGTCCTTTTTTCCCCAAAAATAGAGCTTTCTTTTGGTGGTATTTGATCACCTCTGCGTTTTTTATTTTTTACGCTATAAACACAAAAAGAGCGACAATTTTGAAAAAAAACGCATCATTTTTTACTTTTTGCTATAATAAATATCCCCAAAAAATATATAAAAAAACATTTTTTTTTCCTCAGTTTAGGTCGATACATATTCTTATACATGTTTTTGGTAAAAAAAATCACAATAAGCGTATATTGATTGGTTTGCACAAAAGTTATAGCGTCTACAAAATTGGGGATAGATTTATGGCATTTTTATTAATAATTTTTTTTTTTACTAGTAAGGGCGGCGATCAGTGATTTTTATCGTGACTGCGACATTATGGCGGACACATCGGACACTTTTGGCGCTATTTTGGGACCATTTACATTTATACAGCGATCAGTGCGATTAAAAATGCACTGATTACTGTGTAAGTGTGACTGCCAGTGAAGGGGTTAACCAGGGGGGGGCACACTGCAGGGGTTAAGTGTGTCCTAGGAAGCGATTATAACTGTGGAGGGGATGGGCTATGTGTGACACATCACTGATCACTGCTGCTGATTACAGGGAGCTGTGATCAGTGACAGTGTCACTAGGCAGAACTGGGAGATGCTTGTTTACATTAGCATCTCCCCGTTCTTCCTTTCCGTGAGATGATCGCAGGTATCCCGGTCGGACTCACGGAGCTCGCGGGGAGCACGCGTGTGCCTGCTATCCAGGCCTTGCGAGATCACGTACAATAACATGATTTCGTGCAGCAGAGCCAAACTGCCACAATAAAACTGCTGCAGCTGGTCCGCAAGTGGTTAAAAAAAATGCTAAACACTGCTAAATGCACGTTTAGCCGCATTTATTTATTTATTACATGTCCTTCCCATATATAGCACTGTCAATTTACACAGCGCTTTACAAATATGTAAAATGTACATTCACATCAGTTGCTGCCCTCAAGGAGCTTATAATCTAAGGCCCCTAACTCACATTCATACATACACATACTAGGGCCAATTTAGACAGGAGCCAATTAACATACCAGCGTACATTTGGAGTGTGAGAGGAAACCAGAGTACTAACAACACGAAACCCACACTGGCACAGGGAGAACATGAAAACTCCAGGCAGGTAGTGCCGTAGTTGGGATTCGAACCGACAACCCTAGTGCTGCTAGGCGGAAGTGCTAACCATGTAAATACTGTGCTGCTTTTAGTGTATTTTGTAGTCAAAGTCCCTCTCCTGAATGAGAATTTTGGGCTTGCAGGAAACTTTCTCTAAACTCCCCTGCTACTAAACTGCTGTAACCATCCATGTGTGCATGGACACATAGAATAACACAGAGGGGAGTTTGGGTACAGAAAAAAAAGTTGAAAACCCACAAAAATGTGAGTTTAAGAGCAGTAGTATGCATGAGACCCTATTTTTTTTTTAATGGAAGCATTTCAAGTACCTGCATTTTACTTATCATTAGCTTCTTGCGGTCTCTGTACAGCAGGGTCAGACTGGGAGAGGGAGAAGCAGCACAAGTAGTCAGTCAGTTCTGCTGGAACATGCTAATAGAATGTGCGCTGTTTCTCTTTTTACTCTTCAGTCACATACTGGGGGGGGGGCAACAGCTTCAAATGTTACTAAACTGCAACAGAGGAAAAACAGGCTCCTGTCCTACCAGGTAAGGCTGTGTGGTAGAGTTGTGTAAATCTGAATTCACAGATACAGATCTGTGTACTGTATTTGCAGTTTGCCTAGGGTTCAGATTTAGGGGAAAGGCAACACCACTGTGTACCTGCGTACAAATGTACATTTAGAAAAAAAAAGCTGAAAAATACTAATTTAGTAAAGAGAAAAAAAAATTCTCATATCATCCATATAATCAGATGTGTATACATAAAAACATAAGGAGACAAAATAATATTATAATGTACCAAATTAATAGGTTGTGTGAGTGTGCATAGCATATACATGCAGCTTTTATATTCAAAAGAAGCACACATTTATTATGAAGCCTTTACCTGATGGGTTTAAAGCAATATACATTAGGTATGACAGCTGCATTGCAAAATGTATTTAGCTTATAATGCATTTTTACATTTCTGTGCTTGACTGAAATGAGATTAAAATTGACTTTGATATGAAAACTGCTTACTTATGGACTGAGTGTTTAAATTGTTTTGTGATAAGCTTTACTATCTAATGCATTTTGTCATAGTTTTTTTGTTGGAGCTATTCAGAAATAAATGCAACTGCATGGACATTTGGGATCACATTTCAGCACAAAGAGCAAATAGGAAAAAAAATCCATACAAAATATTCAAAACTTTCCTATTCAATCACAACGTACACAGTTATGTGATCATTTGTGTCATATGTTCATTTTTAGCATCAAAGCAATGCTAGAACATTTTCATATAATGCATTAACCACTTGCCGACCGGCTCATACTGATATACGTCGGCAAAGTGGCAACAACTTACCCGTACGTCGCTGCGTCATCTGCTAGTGGGCCCGCAGGTCCCGCGGACTCGATGTCCGCCGGTGGCCCGCGATTGTGGCACGGAGAGGCAGAACGGGGAGATGCCTATGTAAACAAGGCATTACTCTGCCTAGCAACATGACAGGGATCTACTGCTCCCAGTGATCAGGAACAGTGATCTCTACCATGTTCTAGTGAGCCCATCCCCCCTACAGTTAGAACATTCTGAGGGAACACAGTTAACCCCTTGATCGCCCCCTAGTGTTTAACCCCTTCCCTGCCAGTGACGTTTACACAGTAATCATGCATTTTTATAGCACTGAACGCTGTATAAATGCCAATGGTCCCAAAATATATGCTTATTGTTATATTTTTTTTTAACAAAAATATGTAGAAGAATACATATTGACCTAAACTGTGGAAGAAATTTGTTTTTTGGGGATATTTATTATAGCAAAAAGTAAAAAACATTGCTTTTTTTTCAAAATGGTAGCTCTTTTTTTGTTTATAGCGCAAAAAATAAAAACTGCAGAGGTGATAAAATACCACCAAAAGAAAGCTCTATTTGTGGAAAAAAAACGTCAATTTTTTTTGGGTACAACGTTGCACGGCCGCGCAATTGTCAGTTAAAGCAGTACCATATTGCAAAAAAGGGCTTGGTCAGGAAGGGGGTAAATCCTTCCGGGGCTGAAGTGGTTAACCTGGAACTAAATGAAAGAAGATGAACCCCAAAATCTTTAGTTTAGAAGCTTATATACTGTATATGCTTTAGTTATGAGCAAATTATGTAAATTAATCTCCATCACAGATTTGGGTCTTTATGTGTTTGCTGTATATTAAATTAAAGTATTATAATGTTTTTAAGTTTTTAAGGACTGTTCAATGGCTAACTGAAGGTATACAACACCAGTTTGCAAGGATATTATGTAGTGCAGTGTTGCAGGATAAAAGTGTAAAGCAAGCCTCTGTTTAAGAAAAAGAAAAATGGTATCAGTAAAATCCCCCTGTTAAGGGGTTCCTGTATTGGCAGGAGGATTTCCATTATTCTCAGTCCTGATCTGCTAGCTTAAAGTGGTTGTAAACTCTCTCTCAAAAAAGAAACCCTCCAAGACAAAGGCATAATGAGCTAGTATGCATTGCATACTAGCTCATTATGAAATACTTACCTTAGATCAAAGCTGTTGCAGCAGTCCCCGTACACCACTGTGACCAGCGACATGTCTCCTGGAGTTATTTCTGTGTTCGCGGGCTCCGGTGCTGTGATTGTCCTAAACCGCAATGACATCACTCCCGCACATGGGAGCCGCCGGTCACGGCACAGCTACTGAAGAAACGGCACGAGCGAGCAGTTTCTTCAGTGCGCATGTGCCGATGACGTCGGCACAAATGCGGATACAGTGAATATCTCCTAAACGGTAAAGTTTAGGAGATATTCACAGTACCTACAGATAAGACTTATTATAGGCTTACCTGTAGGTAAAAGTGGTTGTACAGGGTTTACAACCACTTTATTATTATATCTCTTCCCTCTGCTCCCTATTGTTGGTGTTACTAGATCTTTACTGTTTTTTTTTTTTTTTTTTTGAGGCGGGGGGGGGGATTAGGTTGAGGGATATATAGAGAAATAATTCCAGAAATAAGAGCCTAAAACTAAGTAAACAACCACCACTGTCACAGTAGGACTCTCAATTTCCTGCAGCATAGAGAGTGTGCAAATCAGAAGGGATATATCTGGGATGGCGGGTATACATCCCTTAATATTTTGGAAGTGGGCCCTTAAAAGGCCAATGCAAGGTTAATAAATGGGGAAGGTCAAAATGAAATAGGAAGGAAAGGAGGAGGTCTTAGCTGTTTGTAGGCTGCCTTGGGGTTAGTGTGGACAGGAGGAGGTTCATTCCCTGCATGGCTGAGTGAACTGGCTGCTGCTGCTAATGCTGCTATTTATTTTCTTTGCTCCAAGGACACATTGGGGACATTACATCATAAAAAAAAACTCTTTATTGACACTTTAAGCTAGCAGATACAAACTATGAATGTCATGGCATGGCACAAATCATGGCACACTCATGTGTTATAAACAAATGGATATGATTTATCTCTAAAATATAACAGAATAACGCCACCTTTTTCAATTTAATAGAAATGCTAATTATCAGGCAGATAAAACCCTTCAAAATGTGTGGCTAAAATGCACCAATGCTCAGACTATGGACATTAAAGTATTTGCATATTCATAATAGTAAAGAAGTTCTAAAACAAGACCTCACTGACCTCTGTAGCTGCAGGTACTATTGAATAATTTATCCTGAAAAATCATAACAATAATTCTGCAGTCAGGTTTCAGCTGGTTTCCAACACCTTGTAAGTGCTTAATGTTTCTTTACATTATCAGGCTGGCAGCCTTTCAAAGTTCCTTCTGCTATAAAGAAAAGGCCATTTAACATCAATAATCCTGTCGCTGATAAGTACATGCCAGCAACAGGATCAATAAAAAATGCAGAGAAAATACTCAGCTATTTCCATGTGTCACTCCTTGGCTGGCCAGATGAGCAAGGCATCACTCCCTCACTAATGGAAAATTGGAAATGGAAAATAGCAATCTGATGAGCAAGCACCCCATGGAGACAGATGATTACTACCTCTATCCTGTTTAACCTGTATAGTGATTCTGAAGCTTTATGATGGAGTTTTCATCACTGACAGAATCGCAAGTGTGACATGGCCCCAAGGAGAAAAGAGCTAATATTTTTGAGCTGCTGTTATGAATAATTTCTCTACAGTGCTTGCTGTTAGAGGTCAGGGATGGTATATTTTGATGATATTTTACTGCCTGGTGAGAATACGTAAATACTTGAATAATCATAATGTGGATACAGGTGCACCTTAAAATTATGGAAAAAAATGCTAAAATTAATTTATTAAAGACAAACATTCCACAACAAACTTGCAACCAGGAAACTTAATCACTTTAAAATGAATGGTCCTGGGGCATGGCCGGCAGCGTAGCTCAATGGATGCACACTAGCTGAGCTCTGAAACACAGAGGCTCCTTACAGTGGCTAGCTGCATGGGTGTCCACAAGCACTGGAGGTAAGGGGTAACTGTCGGCACGACATGGGGAAGCACAAATCGCGGGAGGATCCCTGCAAATTGGGCGAGTTTAACAGCCCGGCCGGGATTCCTCAGAAAAAAGATGGTGCTGGCCCCTCCTCTTACAGACACACAGGTATGAAGGCTGCTCGCACAGGAGAGAGGGAGAGACACCAGGCTGAGCTGCTTTCTAGAAATCCTGACTCTAATCTACCTGAAATCTCAAGCCCAGCCAAGCAAAGAAGGAGAATCTCTGAATCAGAGGAGCATGTAAATGACCTTTCTATTGATAATGATCCCATGTTTTCTGGCAACCCATTTAATGAAAAACAATGCACCTACCCTACCTCAGACCACCCGGTCATAGATACTGATCTGAAAGACATGGCATTGTCACTAAGGAGGGCACTTCAACATGACATGTGCACCTTTATGCAGAAATCTAAGATGGAAATGTATGCACTAGAAGAAAGAGTGGATTACTGTATATTGAAACTAAAATTAGTGACTTTACTGAAGGGCATAACGACCTAGTAGATGCTCATTTTGAAGACAAACAATTGAAACTAAAAGTGGCAGATCTAGAGGACAGGTCTAGGAGCAATAGTATAAAATTCAATGGAATCCCAGTAAATGTATAGAATGCAGATTTGAAGCAATTTCTGCATTTAACGATCCTAGACCTGATCCCTACGATGTCTCACCAAGAATTAGTGATTGATAGGGCCCACAGGTTGCCAAAACCTCCACACATACCTGAGAAATGGCCAGGTAAAGGACGTAAAGGATCAACTAAAGCAATTTGCATGGCCACACTCTCCACTCCCAGATCCATATTGCGGGTACTATACTCTACACATATCTCTCCCAAGCAACCACAAAGGCACAAAAGAACCTGATACTCTATAACCAAAATTCTCCACAGCCACAATATAGTTTATAAGTGGGGGTTTCCCACTAAATTGATGATCAAGTACAACAACACCTCCTACTCGATATACTCAATTGAGAATGGCCTCAAAATTCTCAAAACCTGGGAATTACTACCTAACAAGGATGACAATGTTCTGAATAAGCCTGCTCTGCAGAAAATTCCCCAACACTGGCACAACAGCCATGGATGACCACCAACCTCCTTTACCACCTCCAGGGTCCTTTACTTGGGGTGTTTTCATTGTAAGGACCTTGTCTGGTAACACATTACTCAGAGAGTTCTCTTATTTTGTTGGCTATTTTTTCCCCCACAATTAAAGTGCAACTTAAAGTGCACATGCAAATTGCATGACAACTCTCCTGTTTTTACCTGTTTTGTCTTTGTTCTGTTGCACCATTTATGAATCTTTACTGTTCTAAAGAATTATTTTTTCCCTTCCCCCTGGAAGCTACTCCTTCTACAGAAATCCTACTGACTGTGACACTCCTATACGTGAAAGGAAAGCTTTACTCATTCAACAACCTCTCCCAGTATGACGACTCTTAAAATCCTATCACTCAACGCAAAGGGTCTTAATAGCCCTTACAAAAGGAAGACTCTTTGGACCTATCCACTAAAATTTGATAGCGATATCTTATATATCCAAGAATCTCACTTTGCAAGGGACAATCCTCCAAACTTCTTGCATCACAAATTCCCACATTTTTTTATTCATTAATTCCAAAAAGAAAAAAGGACTTATAACAGTCACAAAGGACTCTGTCTTCTTCCAACTGTTGGACTCTAGAACAGACTCTCAAGGAAGATATGTGATTTTGGTCACCTCTATTGACAACATAACCCTTACAATTGCTAATTAGAGATGGGCCAAATGACCCCCTGTTCGGTTTGAGCCAGAACTCTTGAACTCCACGAGAATTCAGAGCCGAATAATGAACTCCATTGAAGTCTATGGGACCCGAAAAAAAAAAATCAAAAAGTGCCAATTTTGAGGGCTTAGATGCAAGTTATTGAGCATATAAAGGGTATGGGGGTCTGGGTACTGCCCTTGGGGACATGTATCATTGAAAATAATTTTGTAAAAAACATGATTTATAAATGAGCATTGATTTACTGCTGCTTAAAGTGAAATAAAAAAATGATAAATTCCTATAAATAAAGTACCTGGGGGTCCCCTTAGTCTGCATGTAAAGTGGTGCATCTGTACCTTGTATAGATCCTGATGTAGCAAAACTGACATTTATAAAGCCAAGAAAATGGCATTTTCCCTGCCAGCTTTCTTTATTATATAACCAACGGCTTGGGCAGTCAGTTTGATTGTTCAGACCACACTCTAGTGCACTGGGAACAAAATTAGAGATTTTTTTGATAAATTCTGGTGTCTGTTTCACAGACTTTGGATAGAAGTAATAGGTGTGGAAAAATTGGGCTTTGGGTGTTGGTGGTCCCTTGACACACCGTAACCTTATAGAGGTACTCTTGATGAAAGCAAGAATTGACAATACCTATACCAAAAAATTTCTTCACGATAAAATCAACACCCACAAAGCTAGGCAGCCTAGACAGTCTTGCATAGACACCACATCCCAAAAACACTCGATCGGCAACATAGGCATCAGTGGCCTACTAGTTGCTGCTAATGCAGGAATGATTAATTTTGATAAATGTCAGTCGGTCAACGGAGTCTGTGGTCTTTTATCTGTCACAGAACCTCAGCAATGAATGTCTGTTCAGAACGTACACTACATGAAGGACAGCCCAGCAGCTCAATTGCATACTGGGCAAGTTATGGCCAGTGGTCTATTCTCATGACCCAGTAACCCAGTGGATCATCACCTAGAAAGTTCTCCATGTCTGTTTTTGCCCCTGAATAATCTCCCACCATATGATGCAGACGCTGCCAATGGGATGTGGAAGCTGACATCATGACATTGCCTTCCACGTGGTGGTACAGAGCTGGAATGGCCTTGTGTGCAAAGAAATAGCAACTGGGGACCTGCCACTGTGTAACAGCACATTTTGCAAAATCACGGAAGGGGGCAGAATCCACCAGATGGAAAGGCAGGAGTTGTAAAGCCAGTAGCTTTGACAAGCTTGAATTTATACACTAAGCATGTGGGTGGCAGTCACTGTATTTTTTTCCACTGCAACGACTGGGGCAAAAAAATGTATCTGCTATAGTCTACAGCTGGTGGTGTGCTGCTGGCAGACGTGCTGCAAGGACCTGTGATACCCTTTGCTATACCATCATGTTCCTATCTTCCTCAACCTCAGAGTCAGAACCAACATCAGAATCAAGTAATGTCTGTGCATCGTCAAGGATAAGTGGCTGACACTGTGCTCAAATAACTCAGCTGACTCCTCCATACATGATGCTGGGGTTATGGCAAGAGAATCTGTGGACAAGGAGGAAGAATAAGCAGCTCTGGAAGCTGCGGTGGACTGCGCACTAGTCTCTGCTTGGGTGACAGAGGATGAGGAGGATGAAGATGGTTTAGTGAGCCAGTCCACGACCACCTCTGCATCCTGTGGCTGGGTAGCACGGGCAACATCACTAAACAGAGGAAATGGTGCCCTGCGTGAGGACATACCATGTGCACCTTTCCTTGTGGACATAGAAGAAGCTGCTGGCCACCTCCATGGGAACATCTGCCTCTTGTTGTTGGTCTCCCAGACATGATGGGGGGCTTATTACAGAAATGTAACAGGGAAGTGGAAATATGTACTTGGATGCACTTTAATCAATGGAAAGTGGTGTTTGGTGCACTTTAACTTGAGTACTCACTACACAGACACACTCCATTGACACACTTCAATATACTGCAGTTAAAGGGCACTAACACAATTCATTATACTGCAGTGAACGTGCACTAACGCACTTCAATATACTTCAGTAAAAGTGCACTGACACAATTCAATGTACTGCAGTAAACATGCACAAAGGCAGTTCAATATACTGCAGCAAATGTGCACTAATGCAGTTTAATATACTGCAGTAAACGTGCACTAATGCACCTCTATATACTGCCGTAAAAGTGCACTAACACAGTTCAATATACTGCAGTGAACATGCACTAACGGACTTCAATATACTGCAGTAAAAGTGCACTAATGCACCTCAATATACTGCAGTAAACATGCACTATCGCACCTTAATATACTGCCGTAAAAGTGCACTAACACACTTCAATATACTGCAGTGAACTGACATTAACTGACATTAACCACATGCCAACCAGCCACCGTCATTATATGGCGGCAGGTTGGCTCTCCTGCGCAAATCACCATAGCTGTATTGTGGCCCATGCAGGCGCGAAAGCGGGTGGCACACGCTCACACCCGCTGCACGCTGCGGGACCCTGCCCATGGGTCAGGCGGACTGCATGTCTGCCAGCGACCCACGATCACCTAGTACAGAGGCAGAATGGGGATTTGCCTTTGTAAACAAGGCAGATCCCCATTCTGACAGATGACATGACAGAGATCTACTGTTCCCAGTGATCGGGAACAGTGATCTCTGTCATGTCTCTGCCAGCCAACCCCCCCTACAGTTAGAACCTGCTGAGGGAACACAGTTAACTCCTTGATTGCCCCCTACTGTTAACCTCTTCCCTGCCAGTGCTATTTTTACATTGATCCGTGCATTTTTATAGCACTGATCAACGTAATAATGTCACTGGTCCCCAAAAAAGTGTAATTTTGGGTCAAATTTGTCCGCTGCAATTTCGCAGTCCCGCTAAAAATCGCAGATCACCGCTATTACAAGTAAAAACAATAAAAAAAATAAAAGTCCCTAAATCTATCCCATAGTTTGAAGCTGTGATAAGTTTTGTGCAAACCCATCAATATACGCCTATTGCGATTTTTTTTTTTTTTTACCAAAAATATGTAGAAGAATATATATTGGCCTAAACTGATGAATACATTTGTTTTCTATATATTTTTTTGGATATGTATTATAGCAAAAAGTAAAAAAAAAAATTTTTTTTTTTCAAAATTGTCGTTCTTTCTTTGTTTATAGCGTAAAAAATGTAAACCACAGAGGTGATCAAATACCACTAAAAGAAAGCTCTATTTGTGGGAAAAAAGGATGTCAATTTTGTTTGGTTACAGCGTCACACGACCGTGCAATTGTCAGTTAAAAAAATAGCCTGGTCATTAAGGGGGCAAATCCTTCTGAGGTGAAGTGGTTAAAGTAAAAATGAATGGTCACACTGCACTCACACTGCACTATCACTATATTCACACTACACTTACAATCTACACTCACAATATAATCACAATAGCACAATATAGCACACTAACACAGGGCAGCATAGTGGTGTAGTGATTAGCACTCTCGCCTAGCAGTAAAAAGGGTCGCTGGTTCGAATCCCAACCATGACACTACCTGCCTGGAGTTTGCATGTTTTCCCTGTGCCTGCGTGGGTTTCCTCCAGGTACTCCGGTTTCCTCCCACACTCCAAAGACATGCTGGTAGGTTAATTGGCTTCTGTCCATAATAATAAATTGGCCCTAGTGTGTGGGTTGGGGACCTTGGATTGTGGGCTCCTTGGGGGTGGGGACCGATGTGTGTGTGGAGCACTGCGTAAAAATTGATGGCGCTATATGGGTACCTCAAATAAATAATAATAATAGATAGGCATCTTGATGGGTCACAATGTATAGGGATGGGCACAATTGTGGATGTGCACCAACACTCACTCAGGATGGACTGGTGTCTTTATTTAGCCTTACTAACTATGTAACACGCCCGTAGCAATGAACAGAGCCCTGTTCTATGTATCTCTTCTCCAATATCACACTGCAAATGGGAAGGAACCTTTTATAGTGGGGGTGGGTCTATGAGCAATAAGCCATAATTGGGCAAAGTCATCATTACTTTCTCCAGTCATGGCTCTGACAGTGTTCTGTGCAATGATTTGGCAAACCCATCATTGCTTGAGCCAATCAGGGCTTCCCATGCACTGTGCGGCATGCAGTGCAGTGGGGGGTGTTCGGTGGGCTGAACAAACGGTCAAATGCCCCGACAATTTGGATGTACGCTGATCGGGTGAATGGTCAGTGTTCAACCTGAATTCTTGCTCGGGCTGAACCGTTCGCCCAATACTATTGCTAATATTTATGCTCCCAACAAACACCCTTAACAATTCATTAGGAAAACTGTTAAAATAGTAAGGAAAATGCAAAAAAGGTAACCTAATTATCTGTGGGGACTTCAATGTTCCGATGGATCTAACTATGGACATTTCCAAGGGAACTCACAATATTCAAAAGGGCTTGAGTAACATATTTTCTCAAGAGGACCAGTACGATCCCTGGAGATGTCTTTACTCGACTGACTTCACTTTTTTTGCAATGTTCATAAATCGTGTAATAGAATCGATTTCTTCATCACTACAGAAAATAGTGGATTCCCGGATCCATATTATTTCCTGATCCGACCATGCACCAATCTCATTAGATGTCACCCTGGGGCAACCTTCCGCCAATACCTCACATTGGAAAAATAACACCTATATTCTCTCACAAGAGAAACATTTGTCTGAGCTGAAAAAAAGACTGAAATTTTTTTTGTTTAATGACCAAGAATCTGTCCCTGCCACCAACCTTAGGTGTACACCTAAGGTTGTTGATTCAGCTAGCCTCTAAGGAAAAGAAACAAAAACTATGTAAGATAAACAGCCTTTTAGATACCATATCCAAACTTGAAAAAGATCATAAGATCTCCTCTGAAAACTCAGTTCTTCTTCAACAACTTAAACCCACTAGAAATGAACTACAAGGGTGGCATGGCCGGATGTGAGATGGAGAGGACGCGTTGAGACTGAGCTCCGCTCTGACACTTATCCTGTCAGCTACTTCCAAGCTAAAAACTACCGATTATCACCTCAATCCAGGCACCCTGGGGTCTAAGAGGGTACACGTACTCAGCGGCTTCCTCCGCTGTCTCCGGGTAAGCTCTGGTCCTCTTCCACAAACACTGCCCGAACCGCGGCCACCATCTTGACCACAAGGCCCTCTGCTGAAAAGATGTCAGTCGGCACTTAAACTCCCCCTGAGCTGGCGACCTCACATGCTGCCTCACATGCTGAACTGCTGGCGGCTATTAAAGCAGGCAACGATTCTGTGATGGTCAAAATTGACCACTTAGCCACGGATGTCAGCCTAATATGGCACGACATGGACAAATTTAGGTCCCGGTTTGCTGAGGCTGAAGGCTGCATTTCGCAATTAGAGGATGATACCAGGTCTGGCTCCTGGGACCTCCGTGTGCTGCAGCTGCAAGTGAAAGCCCTGCAAGAGAAGTCCATAGACACCGAAAATCGGCTGCGAAGGAATAATATTCGTGTACTAGGCCTTCCCGAACGGATGGAGGGCTCCAGACCTGCTGAGTTTTCGGAAACCTTTCTCATCTCGTTGCTGGATTTACCTGCCATGCCCCCCAATTTTGTGGTGGAGAGGGCACACAGAGTTTCTCCAACCCCTCCATTTCTTGGTAACCCACCTCGGCCATTCCTGCTCAAGTTATTGAATTACAGGGATAGAGACAGGGTACTAGCGGCAGCTGGAGAGAAACAAGATTTGCATTTTATTAATGCCAAAATCATGCTGTTCCCTGATTATTCTCCAGAGGTACAGCAGCGGCGTCGATCCTTCACCGAGGTAAGAAGACGCCTCAGAGAAAAAGGCCTCAAGTTCAGCCTGCTCTACCCGAGCAAGCTACGTGTGATTGACGGCAATCGTGCACACTTCTTTATGCACCCAGAGGCTGCTCTATCCTGGCTGGACTGCTGTAAGTGACACTTTTACATATGGCTAGTATCCCTGCTTGTTACAGCCGAATCCCTGCAGTATATATTTGTCTTTTATTTTTTCCTCTCTTCCTTGTTTGAACACCAGCTTATACACCCAGAGGGCGCTGATCCGGGACCTATGGTAGCTTACATACTGGATGCCCTTTTTTCAGTAATTGCGTCCCTCTATCCCATGTGGAGTAAGTTAAGCACTATATTTGGAGCTGGACCGCTCAGCACTCAGTCGAAGAAGTGCCCAACCAAGCCGAGAGATAGGGTCACAGTCCAGAATTACTGGACCCCCCCCATTGCTTCACACCCCTCGCTTCTCTATTGACTGGTCATTAGGCGGTAGTTATTTCCTCACATCACCAGCTGAGAAGAGACAGTTTCTGACCAGTAGCCTGGTGTGGTCTGGTGAATAAGTGTAGTGCCCCCAAGGTAGGGGTTTATCTACAGTTTCTAAGTTTGGTTTAGGAGGAAAACTATTCCCAGGCCCCCTCCTCTGTTTTGAAGGGGGGATGGGACATAGTAGGAAAAGCACTCCGTGCTTGGGTTGTTTACATTTTAGTTCTATGTTGGTTGCCATTTTAGTCTGTTCACATGGTGTGATATGTCAGTGATTGTGCTGCTCATGAGTTGCTCTCGAACACGCTCTCCCTATTGTCCTAGCTGGATATAGTTATCTAAGTTTAAATGGCAAATCCACTAACCGATTCCTTCACTTTCCTTTCATGCAATGTCAGTGGCCTTAATTCCAAATTCAAGCGTGCTCTCCTATTCCAATATTTGAAATCTCACTCCCCCCAACTCATTTTCCTTCAAGAGACCCACCTTACGGGTAGCAAAATTCTGACATTAAAAAAAACATGGATACAGAGGGCTATATATGCCACGTACTTCACATATGCCAGGGGGGTTTCGATCCTAATACATAAGAATTTTCTATGTGTGATTGAAAAGGTGTGTACGGACCCCCAGGGCAAGTATGCTATTGTGGTATTTACACACTGGTCTCAAAGGTATATTGTAATTAACCTATATATCTCCCACCTTTTTAATCTACCATACTTTATGCTGTCCTAGAGAAAGCTGCACCTTTCTGCCCGGGAAAAATACTAGTAATGGGAGACTTTAATGCCATCATATCCCCGGAATTAGATAGGCCTATCCCACCTAAGAATAACTGTGTGGATCTGTCTGCCTGGGCTCAGGCGGTGGGTCTGGAGGAGATCTGGAGGTGGAAACACCCTACTACCAGAGCCTATTCGTGTTTTTCAGCTTCTCACAAGACTGCATTGCGAATAGACCTGGCCTTTTCTAATCCCACGCTGCTAGCAGATGTACCGGAGGCATCCTATTTGCCGAGTGGGCTATCAGATCATAGCCCATTGGCGGTGGTGCTCCATTCTCCCGCATCTCGCAACTCTGCACTTTGGAGGTTGGGTGCACATTGGGTCTCTCATCCGGATCTGGCGGATACATTGCCGCCCCTCTTGGCAGAGTTCTGGGAATTGAACACCGGGTCCTCCTCTCTGGGAATGATATGGGATGCATTTAAGGCTTATGCTAGAGGGCAGTACATTTCCTCTATCGCTAGCATCAAGAAGCAGCAGTCGAATGAGACTCAATTGTTGCAGCAGTCGGTGACAGACCATGCTTCTACATATAGCACAGACCCCACTCCTGCTCACTTTGATTTGCTGAGGTCACATGACTAGACACTTATAAAGGTAAACAGCGGTTTTTTGAACAGGGAGATAAAAATGGTAATTTTTTAGCCATGCTCACACAACACGACCAACCACTCACACTTGTCTCTACTTTGCAAACTCCCAGTGGGGAGACGGTGACCTCCCCTTCGGAAATACTGAAAATGTTTAATACCTTTTATGAAACGCTCTATACCTCCGCCCTCCCCTCTGATTTTCAGTCTGAGACATTACAAGATCTTTTAGATCCATTGGCGCTTGGCTGGCTCTCGGATTCGGAGCGAGAGATGCTAGTCCAACCATTCACGGCTTTGGAGGTCATAAACGCCATCCGATCCTTTCCCTCCGGGAAGGTGCCGGGGCCGGACGGTCTTCCGATTGATTTTTATAAAACACATGGAGACCTATTAGCACCTATATTGGCCCAATTATGTACCGCCTGCTTAGCTGATGGTGGTCTACCTGATTCCATGTATCATGCATACCTGACCCTAATACATAAATCCTCCAGGGACCCCACATCCTGTGCCTCTTACCAACCAATTGTGCTACTGAATAATGATCTCAAAATATTAACCAAACTTTTGGCCCTCCGATTATACCCTTTGTTGCCTTCAGTAATTGATCCAGACCAAACGGGCTTTATGCCCCGTAGGTCCACAGATGTTAACCATACATACCCAGCACTACAACACGGGTACATGAGCATTAGCCTCACTAGACATAGAAAAGGCGTTTGATACAGCTGAATGGCCTTTCCTGTGGGAAACACTACGTGGAATGGGATTCCCTTTACTGTTTATCAAATGGCTTCAGGTAATATATAAATATCCCACCTCCTCGGTTCGCCTGGGAGGTGGATTGTCCATCCCCTTCAGGCTTTTCAGGGGAACTAGACAGGGCTGCTCTCTCTCTCCGGCCTTGTTTGCCCTAGCTATTGAACTGGTGGCGGAAGCTTTGCGCACTTCACCACACATCAAGGGTCTTCGTATTGGCTTGCTGGAGGAGAGGGTAGCCTTGTACACAGATGATATGATTCTTTTTCCCAATGACACCGGCTCGTCACTACAAGGGGCACTGACAGTCCTGAACGCTTTCACTGTGGTAACCGGACTTAAAGTAAATTGGTCCAAGTCCCTTCTATTCCCGATTGATCAGGCTGCGAGGGCTACATCCCCCCGAAGACAACCTACAATGGGTCGACACCTTTAAATACTTGGGAGTCCATGTCTCTACTCAAGCTTCAGACTTCATTCTATTAAATCTAAACCCAGTACTTCTTGATACAAAAACAAAAATTAAGTCATGGAGCTAATTGCATTTATCCATTTGGGGAAGAGTCAATCTCCTCAAATTGAAAATTATCCCCAAATTCATTTTACCTGTTTCGCCATTCGCCGCAGTGGGTACCTAAATCCTTCTTTAACCACTTGCTGACCGCCTCATGCTGATATACGTCAGCAGAATGGCACGGGCAGGCAGAATCATGTACCCATACATGATCTGCCTCCTGCGGGTGGGGGGTCCGATCGGACCCCCCCGGTGCCAGGGGCGGCCGGCATTTCTTCGTGGGCGATGAGAGGTGAGGGGGAGGCCATCCATTGTTGGCCACCCCCTCCCGATCGCTCCCAGCGAATGAAAATGCTTCCTCCCCCTCTGTAATGTAAACAGAGGGAGAGGAAGTGATGTCATCCCTCCTCGAGCCAGCCTTTTCCTTCCGGCGCCGGTGAGAGAAGACATCAAGTAGGTGCACCAACACAACACGTTCAGTAGAACACGCCAGGCACACTTTTCACCCCCCATCACCCCCCGATCACCTCCCTGTCCCCCCTGTCACACTGACACCAATAGCAGTTTTTTTTTTTTCATTGGTGTCAGTTTGTGACAGTTATAAGTGTTAGGGCAGTTAGGTTAGCCCCCTTTAGGTCTGGGATACCCCCTTTAGGTCTAGGGTACCCCCCTAACCCCCCCTAATAAAGGTTAACCCCTTGATCACCCCCCGTCGCCAGTGTCGCTAAGCGATCGTTTTTCTGATCGCTGTATTAGTGACACAGGTGACGCTAGTTAGGGAGGTAAGTATATAGGTTCGTGTCAGTGTTTTATAGCGACAGAGACCCCCATATACTACCTACTAAAGGTTTTAACCCCCTGATTGCCCCCTAGTTAACCCTTTCACCAGTGATCACCATATAATTGTTACGGGTGACGCTGGTTAGTTAGTTTGTTTATTATAGTTTATTATAGTTTTAGGGCACCCGCCGTTTATTACCTTATAAATGTTTAACCCCCTAATTGCCCGGTGGTGATATAAGTTATGTTTTTAGGATCAGATAAGGTCTGCGTCGCCCCAGGCAGCGTCAGGTTAGCGCCAGTACCGCTAAAACCCACGCACGCAGCATACACCTCCCTTAGTGCTATAGTATCTGAATGGATCGATATCTGATCCGATCAGATCTATACTCCCCAGCAGTTTAGGGTTCCCATAAACAGTGTTAGCGGGATCAGCCCAGATACCTGCTAGCACCTGCGTTTTGCCCCTCGGCCCAGCCCAGCCCAGCCCACCCAAGTGCAGTATCGATCGAACACTGACACTTACAAAACACTAAGCACACATAACTGCAGCGTTCGCAGAGTCAGGCCTGATCCCTGCGATCGCTAACAGTTTTTTGGTAGCGTTTTGAATCATTCGCTAACAGTCAGGAGCTTTTTTGCCTGTGAGTCTCACTAGTGTACCCCTAAATTTAGAGCCCAAAATGGCAAATCGAAGGTAGTGAAGAGGCCTACACGTTTCTGAGCATGACAGATAGTGAAGAGGGAGTCACTCATCTGTCAGATTCAGGCTCAGAATACGATCCTGTAGAGGACAGCGGCTCCATGACAGATAGCTCTGACGACAGAGTTGTGGTCCCTGCTAAGGTCAGGCGTACCAGACCCCAAACTTCTTCTTCTGTCCTTTAAGTGCAAGAACTGCAGGGCTCTAGTATGGAGCAGAGAAGTACTAGTGCCGCTATTCCTTCTGGTGAACTGGCAAGCACCAGCGGCCTAGTACACCCTGGTCGTACATCCAGCACTGCAGTAACACGTGGTGACGTGGCGAGTCCCATAAGTGCAGTTCAAGCTGGCGAGGTGGCAAGCACAAGTAGTGTACCGCTGCCACCAAGAAGATGAACACAGGCCCATCGTGCCCATAGTGCCCTTCCTGCTGCATTCGCCAATCCGAATTGGTAACCCACCACTTCTGCAGCATCCATACTTCCCCCATTCACTGGCCAACCCGGAATTCAGGTGGAAACAGTTGATTTTACGCCACTGGATTTTTATTCGCTGTTTTTCACCGAAGATCTCTATAGATCTATTGTGGACCAAAGCAATTTGTACGCTGGTCAACACATCGCCACTAATCCCCAGTCCTCTCTTGCCAGAGATTGGAAACCAATTACGGTTTCCGAACTTAAGACCTTTCTGGGCCTTTCCCTCAACATGGGCATAACTAAAAAGAGTGAGTTGCGGTCATATTGGTCCACTGACCCAATTCACCATATGCCCTTGTTCTCTGCCTCCATGACCAGGGCACGATACGAGCAGATTTTGCGGTTCATGCACTTCAACGACAATGAACTCTGTCGTCCTCGTGGAGACCCTGGATACGATCAGCTCTACAAAATTAGGCCCCTCGTAAACCACTTCAACCAGCATTTTGCAGACTTGTTTACTCCCCATCAAGTTGTCTGCGTTGATGAGTCCCTGATTAAATTTTCTGGCCGCTTGTCATTCAAACAGTACCTTCCCAGCAAACGTGCCAGATACGGGGTCAAGATGTATAAGCTCTGTGACAGGGCCACAAGCTATACATGTAGATTTATGGTTTACGAGGGCAAAGATAGTCACGTAGAGCCGACAAACTGCCCTGACTACATAGGAAGCGCTGGCAAGATAGTGTGGGACTTGGTGTCACCCTTATTCGGAAAGGGGTACCACTTGTACGTGGACAATTATTACATGAGCGTGCCACTTTTTAGTCACCTTTTTAATCAACAGATTGGAGCATGTGGCACCGTGCGACCTAATCGCCGGGGCTTTCCCCAGCGGCTTGTAGATTCCCATCTTAGGCTGAGGGAGAGAGCCTGCTTGCAGTGTAATAATTTGCTCGCTATGAAGTGGAGGGACAATAAGAATGTTTTCGTTCTTACCTCCCCTCATGCAGACACGACGACCCAAATTACTACGGCGACTGGTGTTGTGGAGAAACCCCTCTGTGTCCATGAATATAACCAAAATATGGGAGGGGTGGACCTCAACGACCAGTTGTTGGCACCGTACCTAGTTGCCCGTAAGGCCAGACGCTGGTACAAAAAAGTGTCTGTTTATTTATTTCAATTGGCTTTGCTGAACGCTCATGTGCTATACAGAGCTTCAGGACGGACTGGATCCTTCCTTAAATTCCAGGAAGAGATTGTCAGAGCCCTTCTGTTTCCAGACGGTGCTCCACCTCACCTTCCCCAACCAAATGCAGTAAGCCGGCTGCATGAGAGGCATTTTCCTTATGTCCTCCCGAGTACCCCTACCCAACGACCCCCCCCCAAAAAAGATGTCGTGTCTGCAGCAAGAGCGGATTTAGGCGTGACACCCGGTATTGTTGTCCCTCCTGGCCTGACAATCCTAGTCTATGCATTTATTGTATTCTATACTGCATTCTATACTGCAATGTTTTATTGTCATGTTTTTATCATGTTTGCTTTATAGGTATGCAATTTTTTTATACTTTGTTTTTTATTGTTAACCACTTTTTTGTTTTCAGGTACGCCATTCAGCTGCAGAGCGGATTTATTTATCTTGACAGCAACAACGTTGGCTCCCACGATACATAAAGCCGTGACTGGGTGGAGGAGCAATTTGCTCCTAACTTTTGCGGGAGGATGCCCCCATGCTTCGGCATATATATATTTTAGGTAGGCACAGATTGCGTTAAATGTTTTATTTTTTACTATGTTTTTTTTGTATTTGCTTTGCAGGTATGGTAAGTATTACTGTTATACTGTAATGTTACTTCGTTTTTTTGTTAACCATCATTTGCTTAGCAGGTATGCCATTCAGTTGCAGGGCGGATTTATTTATCTTGACAGCAACAGCGTTTGCTCCCACGATACATAAAGCCGTGACTCCAGCGCTGTCGGAGGTGATTTCACCACCACAGTTACATACTTCAGCATATATGCTGAAGCGTGGGGGCAGCAGTGGGCGGAGGAGCGATTTGCTCCTAACTTTTGCTGGAGGATGCCCCCATGCTTCAGCATATATATACGGTGCATGTATGCACATCATTAGAAGTGGGTGGATGAAGGGAGGTATTCTAATGGTGGGCATACCCACCGATCAATATCTTTTTTTCGTTCAGCCCACAGGCTGCATGAAAAAAAAGTTTACAATATATGCCCAACAAGGACCAGCAACGTACTGGTATGTTGCTGGACTTTGAGTGGTTATACCAGAATGATGCCTGCAGGTTTAGGTATCATCTTGGTATCATTCTTTTCAGCCAGTGGTCGGCTTTCATGTAAAAGCAATCCTAGCGGCTAATTAGCCTCTAGACTGCTTTTACAAGCAGTGGGAGGGAATGCCCTCCCCCACCGTCTTCCATGTTTTTCTCTGGCTCTCCTGTCCCAACAGGGAACCTGAGAATGCAGTCGCTGATTCGGCCAGCTGACCATAGAGCTGATCAGAGACCAGAATGGCTCCAAACATCTCTATGGCCTAAGAAACTGGAAGCTATGAGCATTTCATGACTTAGATTTTGCCGGATGTAAACAGCGCCATTGGGAAATTGGGAAAGCATTTTATCACACCGATCTTGGTGTGGTCAGATGCTTTGAGAGCAGAGGAGAGATCTAGGGTCTAATAGACCCCAATTTTTTCAAAAAAGAGTACCTGTCACTACCTATTGCTATCATAGGGGATATTTACATTCCCTGAGATAACAATAAAAATGATTAAAAAAAAATAAAAATGAAAGGAACAGTTTAAAAATAAGATAAAAAATCAAAAAATTAATAAAGAAAAAAAAAAAAAGCACCCCTGTCCCCCCCTGCTCTCACGCAAAGGCGAACGCAAGCATCGGTCTGGCATCAAATGTAAACAGCAATTGCACCATGCATGTGAGGTATCACCGTGAAGGTCAGATCGAGGGCAGTAATTTTAGCAGTAGACCTCCTCTGTAAATCTAAAGTGGTAACCTGTAAAGGCTTTTAAAGGCTTTTAAAAATGTATTTAGTTTGTCGCCACTGCATGTTTGTGCGCAATTTTAAAGCATGTCATGTTTGGTATCCATGTACTCGGCCTAAGATCATCTTTTTTATTTCATCAAACATTTGGGCAATATAGTGTGTTTTAGTGCATTAAAATTTAAAAAAGTGTGTTTTTTCCCCAAAAAATGCGTTTGAAAAATCGCTGCGCAAATACTGTGTGAAAAAAAATGAAACACCCACCATTTTAATCTGTAGGGCATTTGCTTTAAAAAAATATATAATGTTTGGGGGTTCAAAGTAATTTTATTGCAAAAAAAAAAAAAAATTTTTCATGTAAACAAAAAGTGTCAGAAAGGGCTTTGTCTTCAAGTGGTTAGAAGAGTGGGTGATGTGTGACATAAGCTTCTAAATGTTGTGCATAAAATGCCAGGACAGTTCAAACCCCCCCCCAAATGACCCCATTTTGGAAAGTAGACACCCCAAGCTATTTGCTGAGAGGCATGTCGAGTCAATGGAATATTTTATATTGTGACACAAGTTGCGGGAAAAAGACAAATTTTTTTTTTTTTGCACAAAGTTGTCACTAAATGATATATCGCTCAAACATGCCATGGGAATATGTGAAATTACACCCCAAAATAAATTCTGTTGCTTCTCCTGAGTACGGGCACACCACATGTGTGGGACTTTTTGGGAGCCTAGCCGCGTACGGGACCCCGAAAACCAAGCACCGCCTTCAGGCTTTCTAAGGGCGTAAATTTTTGATCTCACTCTTCACTGCCTATCACAGTTTCGGAGACCATGGAATGCCCAGATGGCACAACCCCCCCAAATGACCCCATTCTGGAAAATAGACACCCAAAGCTATTTGCTGAGAGGTATAGTGAGTATTTTGCAGACCTCACTTGTTGTTACAAACTTTTGAAAATTGAAAAAAGAAAAAAAAATACATTTTTCTTGTCTTTCTTCATTTTCAAAAACAAATGAGAGCTGCAAAATACTCACTATGCCTCTCAGCAAATAGCTTGGGGTGTCTACTTTCCAAAATGGGGTCATTTTGGGGGGTTTTGTGCTATCTTGGCATTTTATGGCCTTCAAAACTGTGATAGGTAGTGAGGAGTGAAATCAAAAATTTACACCCTTAGAAATCCTGAAGGTGGTGATTGGATTTCGGGGCCCCGTATGAAGCTAGGCTCCCAAAAAGTACCACACATGTGGTATCCCCGTACTCAGGAGAAGCATCAGAATGTGTTTTGGGGTGTAATTCCACATATGCCCATGGCATGTTTGAGCAATATATTATTTAGTGACAACTTTGTGCAAAAAAAAAAAAAAAAATTGTCACTTTTCCACAACTTGTGTCAAAATATAAAATATTCCATGGACTCAACATGCCTCTCAGCAAATAGCTTGGGGTGTCTACTTTCCAAAATGGGGTCATTTGGGGGGGTTTGGGCCATCTGGGCATTTTATGGCCTTCAAAACTGTGATAGGTAGTGAGGAGTGAAATCACAACTTTACGCCCTCAGAAATCCTGAAGGCGGTGCTTGGTTTTTGGGGCCCCGTACGCGGCTAGGCTCCCAAAAAGTCCCACACATGTGGTATCCCTGTACTCAGGAGGATCAGCAGAATGTATTTTGGGGTGAAATTCCACATATGCCCATGGCCTGTGTGAGCAATATATCATTTAGTGACAACTTTGTGCAAAAAAAAAAATGTGTCACTTTCCCGCAACTTGTGTCAAAAAATAAAATATTCCATGGACTCAACATGCCTCTCAGCAAATAGCTTGGGGTGTCTACTTTCCAAAATGGGGTCATTTGAGGGGGTTTGTGCCATCTTGGCATTTTATGGCCTTCAAAACTGTGATAGGTAGTGAGGAGTGAAATAAAAAATTCACGCCCTTAGAAATCCTGAAGGCGGTGCTTGGTTTTCGGGGCCCCGTACGCGGCTAGGCTCCCAAAAAGTCCTAAACATGTGGTATCCCCGTACTCAGGAGAAGCAGCAGAATGTATTTTGGGGTGTAATTCCACATATGCCTATGGCATGTTTGAGCAATATATCATTTAGTGACAACTATGTGCAAAAAAAAAAAAAATTGTCACTTTCCCGCAACTTGTGTCAAAAAATAAAATATTCCATGGACTCAACATGCCTCTCAGCAAATAGCTTGGGGTGTCTACTTTCCAAAATGGGGTCATTTGGGGGGGGTTTGTGCCATCTTGGCATTTTATGGCCTTCAAAACTGTGATAGGTAGTGAGGAGTGAAATCAAAAATTCATGCCCTTAGATATCCTGAAGGCGGTGCTTGGTTTTTGGGGCCCCGTATGCAGCTAGGCTCCCAAAAAGTCCCACACATGTGGTATCCCCATACTCAGGAGAAGCAGCTAAATGTATTTTGGGGTGCAATTCCACCTATGCCCATGGCCTGTGTGAGCAATATATCATTTAGTGACAACTTTGTGCAAAAAAAAAAAATTGTCACTTTCCCGCAACTTGTGTCAAAAAATAAAATATTCCATGGACTCAACATGCCTCTCGGCAAATAGCTTGGGGTGTCTACTTTCCAAAATGGGGTAATTTGGGGGGGTTTTGTGCCATCTGGGCATTTTATGGCCTTCAAAACTGTAATAGGTAGTGAGGAGTGAAATCAAAAATTTACGCCCTTAGAAATCCTGAAGGCAGTGATTGGTTTTCAGGGCCCCCTACGCCACTAGGCTCCCAAAAAGTCCCACACATGTGGTATCTCCGTACTCAGGAGAAGCAGCTGAATGTATTTTGGGGTGCAATTCCACATATGCCCATGGCCTGTGTGAGCAAAATATCATTTAGTGACAACTTTTTGTAATTTTTTTTTTTTTTGTCATTATTCAATCACTTGGGACAAAAAAAATAAATATTCAATGGGCTCAACATGCCTCTCAGCAATTTCCTTGGGGTGTCTACTTTCCAAAATGGGGTCATTTGGGGGGGTTTTGTACTGCCCTGCCATTTTAGTACCTCAAGAAATGACATAGGCAGTCATAAACTAAAAGCTGTGTAAATTCCAGAAAATGTACCCTAGTTGTACCCTAATGTACCCTGTAGACGGTATAACTTTTGCGCAAACCAATAAATATACACTTATTGACATTTTTTTTACCAAAGACATGTGGCCGAATACATTTTGGCCTAAATGTATGACTAAAATTGAGTTTATTGGATTTTTTTTATAACAAAAAGTAGAAAATATCATTTTTTTTCAAAATTTTCGGTCTTTTTCCATTTATAGCGCAAAAAATAAAAATGACAGAGGTGATCAAATACCATCAAAAGAAAGCTCTATTTGTGGGAAGAAAAGGACGCAAATTTCGTTTGGGTACAGCATTGCATGACCGTGCAATTAGCAGTTAAAGCGATGCAGTGCCAAATTGTAAAAAGTGCTCTGGTCAGGAAGGGGGTAAATCCTTCCGGGGCTGAAGTGGTTAAAAAGCTTAACCAACTGTTCTCTTCCTTTTTATGGGGCCCTACACCACCCAGGTACCGGCTGTCGACCTTGATGAGGCTGACAACGCAGGGCGGTATGGCATTTCCAGATTGTCACAAGTATTTCCTGGCCGCACAGCTGGTAACTGTGACCTGGTGGTTACACCCCGACAAAACAAACACATCTACAGTGCTGGAGGCCATGGTAGTGGGCTCCTTGGAAGCCCTTCAATTTCTAATTTACAGGGGCCCCGTGCCCCATACCCCCTGACCCCCTCTATGCTTACTACGCTGCGGGCTTGGTGAATAGGCCTGTTTATAGGCAAATGTAAACAGTCAGAGATTTCCCCTAATGCCCCAATTTGGCTAAATCCTAATCTACCCCACATTTACAAACTTTTGGACCCTTGCGCATAGACCAAGCATGGTATAAAACTCATGTCCCACATAGTATTACAAGCTTCCTTACTCCCCTTCTCGCACCTTTCCTCTACGTACAATCTACAAAAGCACTACCAATTTCGTTATCTCCAACTGTCACATGATTTTACGGCACAATTCCCACACTCTTCCTGCACCCTGGTTCAGTCGGAGCTGGAGAGAACACTCAGATCTAGCTGTGCTGAGAAACCTACCTCACACTTGTACGCCCACTTGGTCTTTGTGTCTTTACCACCTCTTGATAAACTTAGGTCTCGCTGGCAACGCGATATTCCCACATTGGACAATGATGACTGGGATGATCTCTGGGACTTCCCTTTTAGATCATTAGTCTCAATACATGACAGATTGGTACAGTTCAAAATTGTACATAGGGCTTACTTCACTCCACACAGACTTCATGTGATGAGCCCCGAGCATTCCTCGGAGTGCTGGAGATGTGGCACCTCACCAGGAGACTTCTCCCACATTTACTGGCATTGCCCTAAAGTCCAACAATATTGGAGTGAGGTACTTAATTTGACAAACAGAGTTGCATCGGCCACTCTGCCACAGGTGGTGGAGGTTTGTCTACTGGGCTTAATAGAAACTCTTGTGCCAACTATAGCGAAATGCACAATGATTGGATTGCTACTCTTTTATGCCCGGAAGAATATTACAATGCAGTGGAAAAAGCCCACTCCCCCTTCCCTGGTGCAATGGAAGCCTTTGGTCAATGACAGCCTTCCTTTATATAAGGATACATATGTAAATAGAGGTTGCCCGCTGAAATTTGACAAAGTTTGGCGTACATGGTTAGCCGAACCTGATACGGCTCAATGAATATGGGTTTATATGCAGACAACATGTTTTATGATCCCTTATCACCCTGGGCTAGATTGAAGTGTTAAGTTCAAGTTTAAGTTAAGTAATATCCTTAGCTACATTTGGCAGAAGATGTCTATAATTCTATCAAGGTCATGTATTGGATAGGGAGAAGTGTTCTCAACTATTGTTCCATTCTCTGATATGCAACATACAGTACATGTGTACTGTAGGCATTTAAGTTGTATGTGTATTGTTTGTACCAAAACTTGCAATAAAAATAATTAAAAAAAAAAAAGAAGAAATTTTAATCTCTAACCATGAGAAGTACCAGTAAATTAAACCATTATTCCCATGGCAACAAAGTGAGTAAATTTCTAGCCTCGCAACTTTGCCAACAAAATAAACACAAAATCCAAAAACTGATTCTCCATAATTCTGGAAAGGTTATTTATAACCCACAAGAAATAGCGGATGCGTTCCCAGAATATTATGAGATCCTACTGCATATAATTTAAAAGAAGATAAAGATACCCCCCAACCTCTCTCAGTGGACATATTTCAACGTTTTAATTTAATCACCTGTCCTGTAGACCCAATTACTAAAAACTTAATGTGGCAATTTCTATAGAGGAAACATGTAAAGTCATTCATAGGAAAATGTGACCTGACACACCAATAATGGCAAGCCTCCATCCCTAAGTAATAAATACAAAAATTGAGGAAGGAAAAGTGGGACTTTGAATGAGGCTTGGCATAGGCAGATGGTGATACATGGTATATGATAAACAGAATTCATAAGATTTATTTTCACAATCATGTTAAGCACACCATATTTATAAAAAAACAATTGAATCAATCAACAATAAATTAGTGGTCATATTGACTTGCACATAAAATATAGGCTCACAACATATAGTACATATATTCAATAAACATGATTAGTAAATTGATTAAAAACACAATAAAAAAGTGCAGCGCTAAGAATTTGAAAGTCTCAGATACCTACTGAGAATAGTAAATATACATGTACAGTGACTGTGCAAAAAACATATGGAAATGTTTTACACTCTGCATAATATATCCTCTGCTGTGCTGGCCGCTTTTTGTTTTAAAGGGACAGTGTATATATATTTTTTCCCAAATTGATTAAAAACACTTGTTGAAAATCATCATATAAGCAAAATTGATAGGAAAAACTTAATGGATAACTAATACATCTAACATGAACAATGCATAAATAAATGCTTGCTTTGAACCAGGCTTGTCTTGACATTTTTGGATCATAACTTGATGTGTTTCGTAGCTTTTCGCTACTCATCAGGAGTTTTATGGCAGGTTTGTACTAAAAAATGGAATTAACAATTAGTACCCTCTAATGCCCCTTACACACGGTTGGACATTGATCGGACATTCCGACAACAAAATCCTAGGATTTTTTCCGACAGATGTTGGCTCAAACTTGTTTTGCATACACACGGTCTCACAAAGTTGTCGGAATTTCCGATCACCAACCACGCGGTCACGTACACCACGTACGACGAGACTAGAAAAGGCCAGTTCAGAACCAAGCGCGGCACCCTTTGGGCTCCTTTTGCTAATCTCGTGTTAGTAAAAGTTTGGTGAGAGACGATTTGTGCTTTTTCAGACTCGTGGCTTTCAGATCGTTTTCTGCGGTTCAGTTTGTGCTTGTGGGTTTGTATCTGCTCTTCAGTGCGTGCAAGCAAGTTCCGCGTGACTTAGTCATTGTGTTCTTGTGCATTCGTTACTGTTTTTCAGGTTGCTCTTCACAGGCCTTGCTGTTCTTCAGTGCGTTCTGTTACTTCGTTCTGAGCAGCCGACCGTTTTCTAGCCATATTGCGTATACGTACTCCTCGTAGAGTTCGTGCTGTGCGGGGGCTTGGTGTTGGGGTCCTGACCTTGACACAAGTCCAGTCCATGAACAGGGTGGAGAGGAGTTCATGGACCAAGAATTGGTTGCTTCAGCGTGACCAGTTCTCTCATATGCCTTTGCTCTGTGAGATCCGTGAGAATAATCCTGATGATTTCAGGAACTTTCTCCGGATGACGGACCCTGTATTTCACCGTTTGTTGGCTTCGCTGATCCCCTGTATCAGCAGGAAGGATACCTGCATGAGGCAAGCCATCACTCCGGAGCAGAGGCTGGTCGCTACCCTGCGGTACTTGGCAACAGGGAGAAGCCTGCAGGACTTGAAGTTCTCGACAGGCATCTCCCCCAGGCTCTGGGGATCATTATCCTGGAGAGCTGTTCTGCCATCATCCAGGTCCTACAGAAGGAGTATATGAAGGTAAGATTTTTATCCTTTAATATCACATTTTATTGTATTGAATGTTTGCTAATATACTGTATTTCTTTCCTCATTCCCAAATTACCATGATTGGAATATGCTGTGAATGTCCCCTTTGTTCTCATGCATGCTGGATTTTTATGTATTTTTTTTTTTGTCCTTCATACATATTTGCCTTCACTAACCTCCCCAGCATGCTCTCCTGCCCTATTTTCACCTCATGTAGTCACTTAACAATGTATTTTATCCATAGTAGTGCTGTACCCCAAACACCCCCTAAAATGTTTAGAAATGTGATTTGTGCTTTAAATTCAGGCAGAGTGCCAGAGGCTTTTTTTTGTAGTGTCCCCAAATCATTTTTAACCCTCCCTCCCCCCAACTGCTAAGTCAGCTGATACCAATTCTCTATCTATACTCAATCATCTATCTGCTGACTTTGCCAAACCCATACACACTATACCCACCTCTTTTGTGGTCAGATTTATGGATGAATTCCTCAAAGCATGTAGTGCAAGGGCCTGCCTGTATGCTTTCAAATGGTACCGTTTAAAGTTTTTGTATCCTATTATTATCTTGATAGGTAATAGCAGAATGTCCAAATGTGCTCAAATGTGTACAGTGTGTATTTATATCTTTGTATTAGGACACTTCTTACCTGTCCAGTGGGCTGTCAATAGTGTAACTAAGGAGGGGCTGTTCCAAGTAATACCCTGTATTTAGGCATTCATCTCTCAATGAAGTGGAGAGGGTTACCTGTCCAAGATTCCCCCCCCTATAATGTTAGAAATGGCCCATGAGAGGGGGGGGGGGGGATATGGTAGATGTACCTTATACTTTGGTGTTGTAAAATTCCCCTTAATAAATGTTATCTGGAGGTTGGCCAAGAATGTTTGTGTCTAATCTGCTTGCCATGTTTATGTGCAAAAATACTATTTTTTTTTTCCTCAACAGTTTCCTTCCACGCCACAGGAATGGCAGACTGTGGCCTCCCACTTTGCCCAGCGGTGGGACTTTCCTAACTGCGGAGGGGCAATTGATGGAAAACACATCCACATTGTCCCACCACCCAACTCGGGGTCATATAATTATAATTACAAGGTGTTCAATAGTATTGTGATGTTGGCGGTGGTGTCGGCTAATTACGACTTCTTGTATGTGGACGTTGGGAAGAAGGGCCGGATGTCCGATGGTGGAGTCATTGCCCAGACAGAGTTTTACAGGCGTCTCCAGAATGGCAGCTTGGACTTGCCACCTCCAGAAGACAATGTGGAAGGACTCCCATTCGTCTTCGTTGAGGATGAAGCATTTGCGCTGGGGGACCATCTTATGCGGCCATTCCCGATGAAGACCCTCACCCTGGAACAGAGGGTTTTTAATTACTGGTGGGCCAGAACCAGAAGAATGGTGGAGAACACATTTGGAATCATGGCCAGCCGGTTCCGCCTATTTCTGACACCCATCCATATGGCGGAGTACAAATTGAATCACATTATCCTGGTGTGCTGTGTTCTACATAACTTTTTACGCCAACATTCTGCCAACTATGCTGGCTCAGTTGGGCCTGAGGCCGGAATTCTACATGAAACAACCCTGACGGCGCTTGAAAGTGGCCGTCCTGGCTTGCCCTCCCTGAGTGCCCGAGATGTCCGGTTAAGATACCTTGAGTTCTTTACCGGTAGGGGGGCCATCAATATTCCAGACAATTTGTGAAGCCTTTATCAAATAAAAAAAAAAGCTAATCTTTGGTGACATTTACTGCTTGTGTTTGTTTTAGCTGACCCTGACAGCAATGTGGGGAGTCCTGAAAATGGCGTGATTGTGTAACCTTATACAAAGCACTGTTGGGTGTTATTTACTAAAGGCGTAGACACTTTGCACTACAAGTGCACTTGAAACTGCACTGAAACTGCACTTGTAGTGCAAAGAGGATTTGCCTTTAGGAAATAACCCCCATTTTCACAGAAAACAGCAATTACATCACCACAAAGTGTTGTAGCGTTGAGACAATAATCCACACATTCTTGATTAACAATCTTTTTAATACCTGCACAATCACATGTGCATTTAGAAAAGGTTTTTAAAACAAACCAGCATGTTTGTTGTATAACAATTTTTGGGGTGGCATTATCAAAAATAGAAATGTCCATTTACGATAAAACAGGCCTGTGTAAAACCAACAAGAAAGACAAAAATCTTGAACTTACAAAGTTCACATATGGTAAAACTTGAAGGCAATATCAGACATGAGTATTTAGGAACTGTGTTTGATATTGCGTTCAGATGGGGTAAAGTCACCTCTTGAAAAGCCAAATTTGGAAGATGCACACCAATTTACGAATGTCAACATGTGCTAGCTGCCATCACGGGGGATCAAGGGACGTGCTTTGGGGGAGAAACCCCTTCCACAGCTACTTTTTTATTGAGGAAGGGGTTGCACCCCCAAAACGCGTCCATTGATCTCCCGTGATGGCAGATAGCACATGTTGGCACACTGTGTGCAGCCTCCAAATTTGGCTTTTCTAAACATCGCTAAAACATTTTTAAGATTGTAGCACACAAAAAAACAAAGTGATTTTGCGGGGTTTCAAATTCGCCCCAAAACATCAATGATGTTAATATTTTTTTGAATAACATCATTGATTTTTTTCTTGAGGTTTTACAATTCTAAATTACACCCCATGATCTCCCCGATCAGGATCTGGGCACTTTCTGATGTGAAAGGATCTGGATCCACAACATCACGATCACCTAAAAAAAAAGAGAGAAACCAAACAAAAACAGGTATCAAAAATCTGCCGGCATCCATCTCTTACCTGAGCCTGTGGTCGCAGCCACTCACCTGTGGTGGTGACAATTTCCACCACGTCTTCTTCCTCCTCCTGCTCAGCTTGGGTTGGGGGTATTTCCCCTTCTTCCAGAGGTGGGGGGTCTCTGGTCTCCTCTTGATGAGGGGTGTCCTCCGAGTCTTTTCTCCCCTATGTAAAACAAAAATGGTATAATTAGCACACAGTTATTTGATGGCCAAATCTAAAGATGAAACATTGCTTGGAAGTGGGGTACAATTGTCTATTTGGGCAGAGTTCCAAGATGTAGCATTTTTATTGTCCTTTGTCAAGCTTCAATACTTTACCTGTTTTGTACAAGCTTCACAGATGGAGACACCCCTATAGTATACACTGGAGCACCTGTGTGGGCCCCCTAATAAAAAGGGTGTTCTTGTGTCCCAAACTAGTGCTCCAGCGTCCAGATGTCTAAACAGCTGCTGAGTGTCCTCTCCTTACACAGAATCTAGTTTGCATTTCATTCTAGTTACAAACCTATCTACACAACCAAATATTTTTCATACAAGTAGGCCCTAAAAAATGTTGGCAAATGCATATGGCCTAAACAATGGTGTTTTATAGGCCGAAAGAAAAATGTATGATACGAACGAATAATGGGCCCATGAACATTAAATTTGCCATTTTAAACTGTACAACACTTAAGAAAAGCACATGGAGCAGCACGAACGTAATAAAGACAAAAAGAATAGGAACACAGCACAACTACTTACTTTTTGCAGCACTCTCCGGATCTTTCTGTACTGCTCGGGCTCTCTTAATTTCAGGTCCGACCACCGCTTCCTGAGCTGATCTTTCGATCGTCGTACCCCGAAATGCCGGTGCAGACTTTTGACCACTTTCGCCATGATCTTGGCCTTTCTGATATTGGGGTTGGGGTAAGGTCCATACTTCCCCTCATAGTCGGCCTTCTTCAGGATGTCCACCATCTCCAACATCTCACCAAAGGACATATTTGTGGCCTTAAATCTCCTTCTGGATCGGGACGTTTCTGGATCTGGGCTTTCCTCCTCCTCGTTGCTATAATTAGCACGCACCTGCTCTGACTCCGCCATGTGCTCTTCACCCACTACGCCAAACGAAAAGGGGTGGGGAATAGACTAGAAAGAACGTCAGGGGGGTGGAGTTACATGCATGCGCAGTGTGTATAAAGCGTAACACGTGTGCGTATTACGTACGATCTGTGAGCGGAGGAAGGAGCATTGGAGGAACCGATCATAATAACGAAGGTAAGAGACAAACTTGGGCCTATACTGCTTCTAGATTGAGGCCTATATTGTAACAAGATTAGGAGAGTTTTGGATGACATTAGGGTTTGTCTTGTGTTGTGTCTTGCAGTTAAAATGGATATCTTGAATGATACAGACTTCATGGCAACATTCATTGACATGTTCAGGGAGCTGCCTTGTCTGTGGGAGACAAACCACCCACATCATAGGAACCAAACAAAGAGGAAGGCAGCGCTGGATCAATTGTTGGAAATTGTGAAGCAGGTGATCCCCACGGCAGACATCACATATTTGAAGATCCTAATTGGTGGCCTGAGGAGCACATATCTAAGGGAGCGCAAGAAAGTCCAGGATTCGCAGAGATCCGAAGCAGCAGATGACATCTATGTCCCCAGGATGTGGTACTATGACAGGCTGCATTTTCTGGCAGGTCAGACTGAACCCAGGTCATCACTCTCCAGTCTTCCTTCCACGCTCCCTCCCCCCCCAGCTGAGGCTTCTGACGCCCAACCTGGGCCTTCCAGGCAGCAACATGTGGAGGAGCCAGGTATAGCATTCCTCTAAATATTTCAGGTTGTCCAATCAATGATGTTAACTAGATGTTAGTTTGGAGTACTAATTTATGATTGTGATTGATGATGCAAAACATTAAACCATGTCCCTTTTTCATACACAGGGAAGTCTCAGCCAGGAGGTGGCCGGGCCAAGCAGGCTGCCTGATATCCAGGTCCCTCCCCTACACCCGCAAAGAGAAAGTGGCAGGAAGAGGAGTACCCTAGAGGAGGCTGCCATAGGCCTCTTTTGGAAGGCTACAGAGGCCCTGGGAGCACCACACACTGTGGAGGAGGACTTTGCTGCCATAATTGCCTGTAAAATGCAGCAGATGGAGGAGGGCCAACAACTCATGTGTGAGTCATTAATGTTGGAAGCTCTATATAAGGGGTTGAGGGCCCAAATAACATCTGATACCCACCTTTGTGACCTCACACATGGTCCTCCTCCTCCTCCAGGTCCTCCTCCAGGTCCTCCTCCTCCTCCTCCTTCTCCTCCAGGTCCTACTAGTCCTCCTCCTCCTCCTCCAGGTCCTACTCCTCCTCCTGCCACATCTCCAACAGCAGAGCCACAGCCAGGGAGGAAGCATGGAAGGAAGACCAGAAAGTGATGGCCATGGGTTCAGTCTGGTCGGCCAAAAGATGCAGCCTCTTGTGGTACCACAGCCTGGGGACACAGATGTCATCTGCTGCTTTCTGGATCTCTGGGACTTCTGGACCAGATTGCACTTCCTTACATATGGACTCCTCAGATCCCTTAATAAAGGATTTTTGGTTTCAATTATACTTGCCTATGTTTTCTTTCTAAAAGGACAGTTTGTTTGTGAGGATTCAGGTACATTTCAAAAATACAATGTGAAATTAACAAGGGACACCAACACCAAACAATCTCCTTGAGATTAAATAATACAAGATAATAATGGGGTTGTGGTAACTTGACACACAAAACACACACAAAAATATTCTGGAGTAAAACTAAAAATAAAATAAAACAAAGATCAGCCTTTGAGAAAATACAAACCTAAAATAAAAAATAAATCTGCCTTTAAAAAAAAACAAAAAAACAAAAAAAACAACACAAACATATTTTTGTTAGATGTGACAAATCAAAATATATTAAGGGAATCCCGATAGATAATAAAGAAAGAAGTTTGTGAGAAGTGTGTGTGAATATGAGCAGCAAAACTACTTAATTCTTCTCACATTATAAAGAAGAAGAGAGTGCGCTGTATTAAACCATTTTTTACATTGCACCGTGACGAAAGTGCTGTATCCATTGCGAACGCTAAGTTTACCAGACCGAACTGTTCCGTGTCGGAATTTCTTCTGAGCATGCGTGGCACTTTGTGCGTCGGAACAGGCCACACACGGTCGGAATTGACGCGATCGGATTTTGTTGTCAGAAAATTTTAAAGGCCTGCTTTCAAACTTTGTGTGTCAGAAAATGTCCGATGGAGCCCACACACGGTCGGAATTTCTGACAACACGCTCCGATCGGACATTTTCCATCGGAAAATCTGACCGTGTGCACGGGGCATAAGAGAAAAAAAAACAATGGATTGCAACATTACTAATATTTACAGGTCAACTCCCCAGCTCAGCTCAGGTTCTGAATGGGAAATTAAGGGAAACCTTTGGATAAGATGTCTGCACTGGGGTTGAGGCCCGCCTACGCTTAAAATACAAGTATAACTGGAATGAACCTCATATTTTTATATTTGGCAATTCAACTTTCCTATACTTCTAAATTATATGAAGTAAATTACCCCAATCTGCTAGCCCAAATCCATAAAAACATAAATATATGAAGAAAAAAACCTCACATTTCATGGATTGAAAGAATAGCAGCATTTAACCACTTCAATACAGGGCACTTATACACCTTCCTGCCCAGAACAATTTTCAGCTTTCACGCTGTCGCACTTTGACAATTGCGCGGTCATACACCAGTGTACCCAAACTAAATTTTTATCATTTTGTTCCCACAAATAGAGCTTTCTTTTGGTGGTATTTGATCACCTCTGGCTAAACAAATACAAAAAGACTGAAAACTTTGAAAAAAAAAAAGTTTTTTTTGTTTCTCTTACAAAACTTTGTAAGTAAGTAAGTTTTCTCCTTCACTGATGGGGCTGCACTGACAGGCACTGATAAGGCGGCACTGATGGGCACTGATGAGGTGGCACCAATGAGGTGGCACTGATGGGCACTGATGATGGGCACTAATATGCAGCACTGACGGGGCACTGATAGGCGGAACTGATGGGCACTGATAGATGGCACTGATATGCAGCACTGATGGGTACACATAGATGGCACTTATGGGCACTGAAAGGCAGCATAGAAAGGCACTGATAGGCGGCACGGATGGGCACTGATAGGGGGCACAGATGGGCATGGATGGGCACTGATAGATGGCACTGGTGTACACTAATAGATGGTACTGATGGATGCCAATCAGTGCCAAACAATAATGCCTGCCAATCAGTGATGCCCATTGTGGGCACTGTTTGGCATCCATTGTGGGCACTGATTGGCATCCCTGGTGGTCTAGGGTGGCATACCTGGTGGTGACATCCCTGGTGGTCTTGGTGGCATCCCTGGTGGCCCAGTGTGGGCATCCTCGGGGGGACTGCGCTGATAATCAATCAGCACAGACCTCCCTGTCAGAGAAGCAGCCGATCGGCTCTCCCCTACTCGCGTCTGACAGACGCGAGTGAGGAAAAGCCGATCAACGGTTCTTCCTATTTACACTGTGATCAGCTGTGCTTGGACATGGCTGATCATGTGGTAAAGAGTCTCCGTCAGAGAAATTTTCGGGTTTACATCCACTTTAACCCCTTGCTGACCAGCACACAAAGAAGTACGTCGGCACAATGACACGGTACAGGTACGTCCCCTTTAATTGGCAGCATTGTGGGCATGCACTGTGTACTCCGTGACCATGCCCACGGGTCCCGCGATTGTGTCACAGAGCGGCAGAACAGGGAGATGCCTATGTAAACAAGGCATTTCCCTGTTCTGCCTACCAGCATGACAGAGATCCACTGCTCCCTGTCATCAGGAGCAGTGATCTTTGTCTCGTTCTAGTGAGACAATCCCCCCCACAGATAGAATCACTCCCTAGGACACACTTAACCCCTTGATCACCCCCTAGTGTTAAACCCTTTCCCTGCCAGTGTCATTTACATAGTAATCAGTAATCAGTGCATTTTTATAGCACTGATCGCTGTATAAATGACAATGGTCCGAAAATAGTGTCAAAAGTGTCCGATGTGTTTGCCATAATTTTGCAGTCATGATAAAAATCACAGATCGCTGCCATTACTAATAAAAAAAATGAATAATAAAAATGTCATACATTTATCCCCTATTTTGTAGATGCTATAACTTTTGCTATAACTTTTGCGCAAACCAATCAATATACGCTTATTGCGATATTTTACCAAAAATATGAAGAAGAATACATCGGCCTAAACTGAGAAAGAAATTTGTTTTCTTATACATATTTTATTTTATATATTTTTTGTTGATATTTATTATAGCAAAAAGCAAAAAATATTGCTTTTTTTGAAAATTGTCGCCCTTTTTTTGTTTATAGCACAAAAAAAAAAAAAAACACAGAGGTGATCAAATACCACCAAAAGAAAACTCTATTTGTGGGAACAAAGGACGTTAATTTTGTTGGGTGCAATGTTGCACAACCGTGCAATTGTCAGTTAAAGCGATGCAGTGCCGTATCGCAAAAAGTGCTCTGGTCAGGAAGGGAGTAAATCCTTCCAGGGCTGAAGTGGTTAAGTAACCTAATTTGGCAGGGCAAAAAGAAAAGTAAGATGTTCCACTTCTTCTGGCTTAGGTCTATTTATCTTGTTTGCAGCAGATGGAGTGAGACTTTGTGCCTCACAGCACTTCTCACCATCGCTTTACCGCTCTCTTAATGGAAGCTCATATAATGGAAGCTTTTATGTCTCATTTTTCCCTATAATCCCGTTCATACGGCCACTCTCTTTAGCTTTCTTGGCTTTGTTCCCTGAGCTGTTTTTCCAGTTGTTATTTGAATCTACCATACTATAATAGGTTAGAGTCCTGGCGACTTTTCACGCATTCATACGCTTACCACCCACCACTAGATATGTTATTTAAATTTCTATTGGACCCTGCCATCTGCAACTCCGAGCCTTAGACCTATATTTATTCATTGGTGGTGAGTTTTAGCGCACGTCTGTGTTTATAACAATGTTCGTTACATATACAGTACAGAACTTTTTTATCCTAAATAATATTTTACAAAGCTCTCTCCAGTACTATTTGTGGAGAGGGTTAATACTCTCTCCTCCCTTTTGTATTTAGTAATGTTTCAAATAGTAGGTTATATATTTTTTGTTTTTTTGCTTTATTTTATTTCATTCTATATACTCTCTACACATCATGTAATATGCCACATATTCTTGTTTATGAGTGTATCGATTTGTTTCCAACTTTTTTGATATTACTATCTATATGTGTACTTTAAGAGCTTTTATTGCTTTTTTATACATACATCTGCAAAGTAATGTATATCTATCTTTTGAACAATTGTTATTTCCGGATTTTTCGGTGTATACTATAATAGATTTTATCATCACTACTATTATTTTTATTATTCTTAAGACTTTTTCAAGTGCCAACATGTGTATATACATATAGTTATGGATACTTTTTTTGGTATCTCATTCATCTTTTTCACTCTTTTTCTATTTGTTTTGGTTTTAGCCTATATGTGTCCTTCACCTTCACAGATGCACCTTATTTTCTGGGATCTCGAAAGTTAACTATGCAAAAGGTGTGGTTTTTCAATTTCAATTTCACATGTGATTGGAGTATTCCATATCAATCTCTCCCCCCTTTATATGCATTCAGTTGACATTCGATAATTCAGCTATGAGTAAGCATCAGTTGATGTCAAACGTGTTAGCGATTTTCTCTGTGTTATCCACCCCTGATGTGACTGTATTTTGGATTTTACTTATTTTCGTCAATAAAGATGACTTTTTCCATTGATTGCGGATGTCCAGGATCCTTTTCCTCTTCTACACACCAGTGCAGAGCCAGCACCTAAGAGGTTGAGTAGGGCGGAAGCATTTATCCAGGTGTGGTAGTCCTGGCAGCGGCATTTTCTTTTGTATCTCATTTTATCTGCAAGACACAACACAAGACAAACCCTAATGTCAGGCTAAACTCTCCTAATCTTGTCACAATATAGGCGTCAATCTATAAGCAGTATAGGCCACTAACCACTGATGCCCCAAGTTACAATTGTACCTTTGTTTGAACGATTGGCGCTAATGATCCTCCATCCTCCACTCACAGATCCTACGTTCGTCGTTCGCGTGTTATGCTTTACATACACTGTGCATGCGTGAAACTCTGCCCTTGTCCTTTTTTCTAGTGTATTCCCCGCCTCTTCTCTTTCGGGAGCAGTGGGAGAGCACATGGGGGAGACACAGCAGGTGTGCGCTAAGAGCAGCAACAACGACGAAAGCCCAGAGCAAGGCAGTTCCAGATCCAGGAGGAGATATAAGGCCTCAAATATGTCCTTTGAAGAGATGGTGGAGATGGTGGACATCTTGAAGAGGACAGGCTATGAAGGGAAGCATGGACCGTACAGAAACCCTAATGTGAGAAAGGCCAAGATCATGGCTAAAGTTGTGAGAAGTCTGCACAGGACTTTTGGGGTACTACGATCCAAGGAGCAATTGAGGAAACGTTGGTCAGAGCTGAAATCGAGGGAGCAAGAACAGTATAGAAAGATCAGGAAAGTGCTGCAAAAAAGTAAGTACAGTCAGGTCCATAAATATTGGGACTACTACACAATTCTAATCTTTTTGGCTCTATACACCACCACAATGGATTTGCAATGAAACCAACAAGATGTGCTTTAACTGCAGACTTTCAGCTTTAATTTGAGGGTATTTACATCCAAATCAGGTGAACGGTGTAGGAATTATAACAGTTTGTATATGTGCCTCCCACTTTTTAAGGGACCAAAAGTAATGGCACAATTGGCTGCTCAGCTGTTCCATGTGTTATTCCCTCATTATCCCATTTACAAGGAGCAGATAAAAGGTCTAGAGTTCATTTCAAGTGTGCTATTTGCATTTGAAATCTGTTGCTATGAACTCTCAATATGAGATCCAAAGAGCTGCCACTATCAGTGAAGCAAGCCATCATTAGGCTGAAAAAAACAAAACAAACCCATCAGAGAGATAGCAAAAACATTAGGTGTGGCCAAATCAACTGCTTGGAACATCCTTAAAAAGAAAGAACGCACCGGTGAGCTCAGCAACACCAAAAGACCCAGAAGATCACACAAAACAACTGTGGTGGATGACCGAAGAATTCTTTCCCTGGTGAAGAAAACACCCTTCACAACAGTTGGCCAGATCAAGAACACTCTCCAGGAGGTAGGTGTATGTGTGTCAAAGTCAACAATCAAGAGAAGACTTCACCAGAGTGAATACAGAGGGTTCACCACAAGATGTAAACCATTGGTGAGCCTCAAAAACAGGAAGGCCAGATTAGAGTTTGCCAAACAACATCTAAAAAAGCCTTCACAGTTCTGGAACAACACCATATGAATAGATGAGACCAAGATCAACTTGTACCAGAGTGATGGGAAGAGAAGAGTATGGAGAAGGAAAGGAACTGCTCATGATCCAAAGCATACCACCTCATCAGTGAAGCATGGTGGTGGTAGTGTCATGGCGTGGGCATGTATGGCTGCCAATGGAACTGGTTCTCTTGTATTTATTGATGATGTGACTGCTGACAAAAGCAGCAGGATGAATTCTGAAGTGTTTCGGGCAATATTATCTGCTCATATTCAGCAAAATGCTTCAGAACTCATTGGACGGCGCTTCACAGTGCAGATGGACAATGACCCGAAGCATACTGTGAAAGCAACCAAAGAGTTTTTTAAGGGAAAGAAGTGGAATGTTATGCAATGGCCAAGTCAATCACCTGACCTGAATCCGATTGAGCATGCATTTCACTTGCTGAAGACAAAGCTGAAGGGAACATGCCCCAAGAACAAGCAGGAACTGAAGACAGTTGCTGTAGAGGCCTGACAGAGCATCACCAGGGATGAAACCCAATGTCTTGTGATGTCTATGTGTTCCAGACTTCAGGCTGTAATTGACTGCAAAGGATTTGCAACCAAGTATTAAAAAGTGAAAGTTTGATGGATGATTGTTAATCTGTCCCATTACTTTCGGTCCCTTAAAAAGTGGGAGGCACATATACAAACTGTTGTAATTCCTACACCGTTCACCTGATTTGGATGTAAATACCCTCAAATTCAAGCTGAAAGTCTGCAGTTAAAGCACATCTTGTTCATTTAATTTCAAATCCATTGTGTTGGTGTATAGATCCACAAAGATTAGAATTGTGTCGATTTCCCAATATTAATGGACCTGACTGTATTTGTTGTGTGTTCCTATTATTATTATTACTTTCGTGCTGGTACATGTGCTTTTATTACTGTTGTACAGTTTAAAATGTCAAGTCTGAGGTTCGTGGGCACAGGAATCGTATTAAACAACGTTCGTTTGACCACTACGACGTTTTTGGCAGATGCAGGTTAACTACATTTGTTCATGCCTATTTTGATTAAAATAAGATTATTACATTGTTGTCTAAATGTGCTTGAAACTATAATGAAATGACAACTTGATTCAGTGTAAGGAGATGACACTCAGCAGCTGTTTACACATCTGGACGCAGGAGCACTAGTGTGGCAGGAGCACTAGTGGGGGACAGCATAACATGGTATGGTGTGCCATGCAGGTGTTCCAGTGGATACTAGAGGTCTCTCCATGTGTGAAACTTGGAGACAAACAAAACAAGTAAGTATTCCAGCTTTTGAAAGGGAAAAAAATCATGTCTTCAGCTTGGAACTCTGCCAAAACAGACAATTGGACGACACTTCCAAGCAATGTTTGATATTACTATTTCTAGTCTAAAATATCTGTCTGCTAAGTATACCTTTCTTGTATTCACATAGAGGAGAAAAGAATCGGGACATCTGAGGACACCAGTAACCCCACACCTAATGAACAAAGGGAACTCAACAACATGCAGAGTTTCAGGAAGTGCTGGGTGCAGTGGTCGAAATGGTGTCGACAACAGGTCAGTGTCTGAGACCACAGCCTCAGGTAATAGATGGATGCCTGCATATTTATAATACATGGTGTATCACCTACAGGGGATGCGGAGGAGGCAGCACCTGTGTGAGTGGATGTGCTGAGTAACGCCCTCCACTCCACACCTCCCCGGGCTATGAGCTAATCTGCAACGGCTGTGAGTGAGGCTGATTGGGAACCTCCCAGTGCTCCAGCCCTTCAGCCTACTGAGCTTAGTAGAGACATGCCAACACGCAAGCAGGCAGCACAACAAGATGGAGGAATAAGATCATACCTCTCTCCACATACGGCGGACCTCGGCGGGAGCCGCTCAGTGAGCAGGTGAGATCCGAGGAAAACGGATCAGAGAATGATGACACCAGGTCGCAGTATGCAAACCACAGAGCAAAGATCTCCAGGGCTGGGAAGGGGAAGGACGGCTTACAGAGATGGCAGCACAGTAAAAAGCTCGGACCCCCCAGGGATAGAGACAGCTCTACAATCCCCCAGCCAGAGAGGTCTGGGATATGGAGAAACACACATGAAAGTGGACTCTGGAACAGAGAGGAGAGATGGCCCATCTAAAGCGCAGCAGGACTCCAAGGTACAAGAGCAAATTGCATTAAAGACCCAAGTGGTTAGTAGGAACGGGGGAGACAGGACAATATTGAACCTCAGTGAGGAAGTATCCACAAAGGATAGGACTCCCCCAGGGTCGGAGGAAGAAAATGTGGGGGCTGGTATGGGAAAGAATGTGGATGGACCAGGCTCCCCTGGAGAGGGATCAGTAGCACAGACCAAAACACCTAGCTTTGTCCCAATACAATATGGAGATAAACTATCTGTAGGGACAGGTGGGCATCTACAGGGTCTGGAGCTGGACATTAGAGAGCTTTTAAGAGCCCTTCCCACTAAATCATATATCCAGGAACTGATATCAGCGGTGGAACAGTCGTGTCAACAAGCAGTTGAAAACCTCAGAGCGGATACACGTGCAATTGGTCACAGGGTAGAGTCACTAGAAAATAGTCATGAAGCAGTGGTACAAGCAGGTAGCAGACATTCAAGACACTGTAAAACAACATGAGGAAGCCCTGAATTTCTACAGGGACCAGTTGGACGTTTATGAAAATAGAGATCGTAGACAAAATATTCGAATAAAAGGATTACCTGAAACGATTCGGTCACCTGAATTGTTCCCAACTGTTCAAAGACTATTCTGCCAGATAATGGGGGGACTCATCACCAGAGAACATTGAGGTGGATAGGGTTCACCGTGTCCCCTCTAATGTAACCCCAAATTCTGAGAAGCCAAGAGATACCATATGCAAATTACATAAATATACTGTTAAGGAATCAATTATGAAAATAACCTGAAGCAAATCTGAAATTATTTTGGACGGAGTACATGTATCTCTGTACCCTGACTGTACCCTGACTTATCACGTAGGACCTTAATGCAACGACGGACTGCTAAACCTCTAGTTTCTACGTTTTCCGTTTCCGTTTAGCCTCACAGCCTCTCGAAATGGCAAGACAGCAACTCTGTGCACTAAGGATGATTTGCAAGTGTTTGTAGAGACTTTAGATTTACCCCCAATTGACTTTGTGGACTGGAGGAGGAATAATTTTATAAACCCCCTACATGCCCTGCCCAATGGCAACAAATGCCCAATAGATCCCAATGTAGAAATCAATCAAAGGGACATAAGGAAATATGATAGACGTGATGGGGTTCACCTTGTGGGGAAATTGAGATAGAGGGGGGAGGGGAATAGGAAAGGGGATGGTTTGAGGATTAATTTCTTTAATTTTGGATTTTTTTTTTATATATTTAACTGTATTTGGGGTCTACGTTCACAGTTAAGTGTGCAAACAGGAATTGTGTTTGTGTGTGTGTACATGGGCTCACGTATACACCCTTTGGTGTGTATGTGATTTCATGATATACCTATTGCATATACAACAACAGAGATCTGGTGGATCTCATATAAAAATATGCACACGAGATATGTATATGTATGTGAGCATACGTTCCTTACACACGGTTGGTGATAGACAGCACTTATTCATTTATTTATATGTACCTCTGTGATTGGGTGCGTTGTGGCACACTTATGTGTGTGTGTATATATATATATATACAGTATATATATATATATATATATATATATATATATATATATATATATATATATATATATATATACATGTATATTTTTCACAGTCAGTTGTGCAAACAGGTAGTGTGTTTATATGGGTGGGTACATGGACTCATGGATACATCCTTTGGTACATGTGTGACCTCATGATATACCTATTGCCTATCCAACAACAGAGATCTGGTGGACCCCATATAGAAGTATACATATATATATATATTTTTTTTTTTAATAACCTAATCTAACACTAGGAGAGAGTTGTAAAGATGGAGGATAAAATACCCTGCGCCCCCCCAGTGTTTAAAAAAACATGAAATTTGGTGTTTAAGAGGATAAGCAATGGAGGGAGGGGATGGGGTGGGAATATATCATCTTCAGAATGCAGGTGTTTGTCAAGGTGAATAATATATGAATATGTGGGGGGGGGGTTTTGTGTTTACTTGTATTTGGAGTGTCTACATCCACAGTTATTTGCGCAAACAAGGAATATGTTTGTACGTGTATATGTGTGTACATGGGATCATGTATGCATCCTTTGGAACATATGTGACTTCATGATATACCTATTGCATATACAACAACAGAGATCTGGTGGATCTCATATAAGAATATACACACGGGATGTGTATATGAGCACACGCTCTTTACACACAGTTGGTGTTAGACAGCACGGATTCATTTATTTATTTACACATACTTCTGTGATCAAGTATGTTTTGGCACATTTATGTATATATGTATATACATGTATATTTCTCACAGTCAGTTGTGCAAACGGGGACTGTGTTTATAAGTGTGTGTACGTGGGCTCATGTATACATCCTTTCGAACATATGTGACTTCTTGATATATCTATTGCATATACAAAAACTGAAGATCTGGTGGATTCCATATGAGAGTATACATATATATTTTTTAGTAATTTAATCCAACATAAAGAGAGAATTGTACAGTTGGAGGATAAAAACATCCTGTGTCCCAACAGTGTTTAAAAAGACATGATGTCTGGTGTTTAAGAGGATAAGTAATGGAGGGTAGGGACAGGGTGGGAATATGATATTATTTTCAGAATGGAGGTGTTTGTTAAGGTGAATAACATATGAATAGGTAGGTGTTTTTTTTTTTTTTTTTGTTTCTTCCTCTCCTCCTTTCTTCCTTGCTCCTTCCCCTATAAATGCGGGGAAAAAGGGGGGGTTACCCCGCATAGTGTATACGAGTAAGAGGGATGATAGGGAAGGTCTCTATAGAGGGGACAAATAGCCGGATACAGTTATAAATAAAGGGGAATATATTATGATGCCCGGGTGGGAGGAATATATACTAATACGTGGGAGTATGGGTATGGGTCGCCCAGTAGGCCAGGTTCGATATAAGGGACTTGATATCCTGCGGTGTAGCAGGGAATTATGAAGGGCCGTGAGGCCAGAGAATACCATTTGGGCATTACACACCCTTCATTGGATGCAACACGGCCCTGACAAGGCCCCAAGAGTGATATTGTCAATGGATGCCGAAAAGGCATTTCACAGGGTGAACTGGGGATTCATGACGGAGGTGCTAAGGGGGATGGGTCTGGGGGAACGCATGATGGGCTGGGTTGCAGCATTATATGTGACACCGAGAGCGAGAGTCAAAGTAAATGGCACACTGTCGGATTATTTCCAAATACGTAATGGCACAAGGCAAGGGTGGCCATTATACCCGCTGTTGTTCACTATGATATTAGAACCATTTCTTTGCAAAGTGAGGGGAAACATTGAAATTCAGGGGGTACGGGTCGGATCAGTTGAATATAAAGTCTCAGCATATGCCGACGGCTTATTATTCTATCTTTCATCACCACAGACATCACTACCGGCTCTGATGGCAGAGGTCTCTAAGTTCGGAGACTTATCTACCTTCAAAATACATTTTGAAAAGTCTGTACTGTTACCTAGTCATGTCCCCTTAGGGATAAAAACGATTTTGCAAAATTCTTATCCCTTTATTTGGAACAAAAACTCTTTGGCATATTTGGGAATACATATCACAGCAGATCCTAAACTACTCTATGATATAAACTATGGTTCCTTAATGAAGGGGGTAATGGGGAACCTGCAGAAATGGAAGGGCCGGTTATTAACGTGGTTTGGAAGGGTCAGCGCCATAAAGATGAGTGTATTACCCAAAATAATTTATCTTTTCCATACAGTGCCAATTACACTCCCACAAAGTTTTTTTAAAACCTTACGTAAGGCCTTCATAGCATTTGTATGGAGTGATAAACATCTCAGATTGGCGTATGATGTTTTGCGTAGAGGCAAATTGGAAGGAGGAATGGGACTACCAGATGTAGCTTTATATTATAGAGCAATGTCTTTAGTGCGGATCCTGAACTGGTGCCATGACTCCGCAAAGAAAATATGGGTCTCCATAGAGCAGATAATGGCAGGCAGGAAGCTGGCCGGAATCCCGTGGATTCCGAGTACAGACAGGGGTCTCTCAAAATGGACGTCACCATTAACAAAGAGCACACTCTTAATTTGGGATAAATTAAATCAATCAGGAGACTATGCTCCTCGGATATCCCCTCTGACCCCATTGGGGGGGAACCCATGGTTTCCTCCAGGGGAGGAGGTGGGATTTTTTGGAGCCTGGGGGAGGGATGGGGATATGACATGTGGCAAATTTGCCCCTCATGGAACATTAACCCCCCTGCGAGATTTGACATTGAAAATGGGGAGGATACCTATGGAGGAGTGGAGATACCATCAATTGGGGTGCATTTTCAAGGGTCTGAGACCCGGGATGAGACCAGTGAGTTCTCTTACTGTTTTTGAATCCATGTGTGTAAATATACCCACTGAAAGACACTTGATGTCACAGATGTATAGACTGATTCTCGCGACACAAAATCGAACAGTTCCATACTTTATTAGAGAATGGGAAGGAGAACTAGGTCATAATCTTACCACAGCACAAATTAAGAAACTATTTAATTTGATGCACTCTATGTCTATAAGCTCTCAGATTCAAGAAATGTCATATACATTTTTGACTAGGTGGTATTGGACCCCAGTTAAGATAGCAAAGAGGTAACCGACGCTAGACGCCAGATGTTGGAGAGGGTGCGGACAGGAAGGCACCTTTCTCCACCTATGGTCTTGCCCTAAGATTAAGGTGTTCTGGGAAGCAATCACTTCTTGGGTTGAAAGGTTATCCCCCGGACCAATAGAGTTGACGCCCTGGAACTTTTTGTTTCATGGAACTTCAATGTCTGTTAGAGCTTATAAGAATAGTGTTATTCCACACTTACTAAATGCTGCCAAATCATTAATACCTAGGCTATGGAAACAAACTAGAAGTCCAACCTTGGCAGACTGGAAGAAAGAGGTTAACTTAATAATGGAGGCCGAAAGATGGGTGCAAGCAGCAAAAGACAAGAAAGATAAAAACATTGAAACATGAGCAGGATAGGTGCGCTGCTTGAAAGAGATTAGATAGAACAACGTTGTAAAGAGCAGTGTGGTCTCTGGGTTCGATTTTGGGTATCCCGGGGGGGATATAATATTTTTTTTTTCTCCTCTTCTCCCTTATTAGTTTTTTTCACCTTTCACCTTGGGTTGAATACGGCCAAGGGATAAGAGGTGGGGAAATGGGAAGTGATAGAACACTTAGGGAGGAAGGGGGGCACAGAAGAGAAGGGATAGTTTGAACAGATATAGTAAAGGGAAGAGGGCATATTTACTCACTGATTATGAAGGATGTATGGCTCATAGAAGCCTCATGTAGTTCTCTCTATTTTTTTTTTTATCATTTTGGGATATTAAGGTTGACGCTTAAGAGTGATTTGAATTGGCTTAGTAGCCTCCTAAACAGAATTTTTTTTTTTTGTACAGGTAGAGGGTTTTTTTTTTTTTTTTTTCTCTATCACAAGGACGGAATGACTTTTCAATTTTGTGGATTTGGAAGGGTGGAAGTGTGGAGCACAATGGAAACACTATATTTAGGGGAAGAGATGAGACGAGTGGGGGAGGGAGCACTACTGGTGTAGGGGTGGGAGAAATAAGGAAGGGGGAAGGTGTTTAAATTTTATTGGGTTTTTTTCTTTTTTTTTGTGCTTGAAAGGGGGAAGAATTGTTAAGAATTGTTAATTTTTAAAATAAATGTGTCTATTTGGATAAACTTGAATATTGTAGATTCAAAGTAAGAAGTAATGTATATAATGGAAAATAAATAAAAAATTTGATAATAAAAAAAAAATAATACATGGTGTGTTTTTTTTTTTATTCTTAGGTGATGTGGATGTTGTAGAAGAAGAAACTCAATTCAGTAGTGCAAGTGCACAAGTACTCATCAGTGAGATCATGGTGTCCAATCGTGATTTGAAAAAGATGAAGCAAAATATCCATGATGTTCAAAAAAGACTGAGTAACATCATTGATATTTTAGGCAAAATCTAAACCAAAAACAATTGTTGCACGTGTTTTTACAGTTTTAAATGAATTGCAAGGCCAATTTGTCAACATGTGCTATCTACCATCATGGGCTATCAATGCGTTTTGTGATTGCAACCCCTTCCTCCAAGCTAAAGTAGGTGAGAGGAAGGGGTTGCACCCCCAAAACACGTCCATTGATCCCCCATGATGGGATCTAGCACATGTTAACACACTGTGGCTTATTTAAAAAAGCAAAACCACTTTGCACTACAAGTGCAATGCAAGTGCACTTGAAAGTGCACTTGTAGGGCAAAGTGGATTGTTCTTCCTGAAATAAGGCCCAGTGTGTAAACATGTGCTAGCTCCTATCATGGGCGATCAATGGACATGTTTTGGGGGTGCAACCCCTTCCTCTCACAAACTTTAGTTTGGAGGAAGGGGTTGCACCCACAAAACGCATACATTGATATCCCTTGATGGCAGATAGCACATGTTGACACAGTGGGGGTCATTTACTAAGATGAATGCACTGCGCTGATTCAGACCTTAATTGTTGGCCGGATAAATCCTTAATTGAGCGTGTAAACCGGCGCACGCACAGCAGACCTTAATTGGTGGCCGGATAAATTCTTAATTGAGCGTGTGAACCGGCGCACGCACAGCAGTACCTGCAAACGAGAATGTTTCCAGCGCAATCCCATCGCGCTGGTTCTCGGCGAGGTACAATAGGAAAAACACATCTTACTATTAAAGCAGCGCAAGAAAAAATGGCATGGGTTCCCCCTCCAGGGGCATACCAGGCCCTTTGGTCTGGTATAGATTTTAATGGGAACCCCTATGCTGAAAAAACGGCATGGGGTCCCCCCAAAATCCATACCAGACCCTTATCCAAGCACGCAGCCCGGCCGGTCAGGAAAGGGGGTGGGAACGAGCGAGCGCCCCCCCCTCTTGAACCGTACCAGGCCGAATGCCCTCAACATGGGGGATGGGTGCTTTAGGGAAGGGGGGCGTGCTGCAGCCCCCCCACCCCAAAGCACCTTGTCCCCATGTTGATGAGGACAAGGGTCTTTTCCTGACAACCCTGGCCGTTGGTTGTCAGGGTTTGCGGGCGGGGGAGCTTATCAGAATCTGGGAGCCCCCTTTAATAAGGGGGCCCCCAGATCCCGGCCCCCCACCCTATGTGAATTAGTATGGGGTACATGGTACCCCTACCCATTCACCTGGGGGAAAAAAGTGTCAAGAAAAAAACACACTAGACAGGTTTTTAAAGTAATTTATAAGGCAGCTCCGGGGGTCTTCTTCCGACTTTGGGGGTCTCTTCCGCGCTTTTCGGCCTCTTCTCTGCGTTCTCCGGTTCTTCTCCGGTTCTTCTCCGGTTCTTCTCCGTGCTCTCTGACCTCTTCTCCTGGTGTCCGGTTCTTCTCCACGCTTTCCGGTCTCTTCTCCAGGCCTCCGGTTCTTCTCCCACTCTCCGGTTCTTATGCCGGGCTCCTGCGCTATCGTCTGCTCTTTTGCCGCTCCTTTGCTAGCGGTGGCCCGGTCTTCGCTGTTCTCTTCTCCCACTGTCCGGTTCTTCTGTCGCGGGGTGGTTTTAGCCCACCACTAGCGGATGAAAAGGGGTTAAATCCGCCCGCAAAATGCCGCCGGAGCGGCATTTTGCCGGTGGTATCACAGAGCTGCCCCATTGATTTCAATGGGGAGCAGCGGTGGAGGAGCGGTGAGTTCACCGCTCCAAAAAAAGCTGCTGGCAGAAGTTTTTGTGACGCCCTGCCAGTGCACCGCTCCAGTGTGAAAGCCCTCACTGGAGTGAATGGAGCCTCTTCTTTAGGGCATTTTCAAGTGCTATTTTTAGCGCTGTAGCACCTGAAAAATGCCCCAGTGTGAAAGGGGCCTAAAAAAAGTCCTGCTAGCAGCATCTTTGGAGCGATGTATAAACCGCTCCTGCCCATTGAAATCAATGGGACAGCGTGGCTATACGGGCGGATATATGGGCGGATTTAACCCCTTTTCGGCTGCTAGCGGGGGTTAAACCCACTAGCGGACAAATACCGGCGCTAAAACGACAGTAAAGCAGCGCTAAAAATAGCGTCGTTTTACCGCGGCCGCCCGCACCGCCCCAGTGTTAAAGGGGCCTAAGGCTGCCAATAAAACATTTGGCTAAGTATGACCACGCAATTGTCACTCAAAGTACATCAGCGTTGAAAATTGGTCTGGACAGCAGGGAGGTTTAAGTGCCCAGCAATCAAGTGGTTAATTTCCATGCAAAATATGGATTTCTGTAATAAAGATGTGTGCCTAAGGCCCCTTTCACACAGATGGACCATTCAGGTCCAACAGGCAGACATGAATGGACACTCCATAGACCTCTATGGAGGGTCGGATGTCAGTGGTGACATGTCCGCTGACATTCGACCCACTCCAATCCGAAAAAGTGTAAACGGAGGAAAAACCTATTTTTCCATCTGTCTGCAGATCGGATCGGGTGACAACAGACTCTACGGTCTGTCATCATCCGATCCCCCATAGAGAAGAGCGGCACTCTGACAGGTCCGTCCCTGCACAGTGTGCAGAGACAGACCTGTCATCTGCCTGCTCAGCGTGGATCGACGGAAAGAGCCCTAAGGCCAACGCCCTTTGTACAAAAATCCATGGGAAAGTTTGTACCAAGTTCCATCGTGTGTATGAGGCTTAAACACCAGAAATTCAAGTTTTCATATCTTTAAAGGTCACCATACACTGGGCAATCAGTTAGATCTTCCATAAATTAGATTCGGTGCAAGAGCCTGTTTGATTTTCTACAATTAGAAGTAATTAGTAATTCTTACAGAGCATCTTCCTATTACCGCTTTAGCCTAATGCTCTGTTTCCACTATTTCAACCCCAAAGTTGTGTGATTTACAATGTGCTTTTTCGGCTTGTTTTCCACTATTGCGACTTGTCATGCCACCTGGGACTGAAAAGTTGCATCACAAGTTCTACCCCATGATTTACAATGAGTACCGTTCATATGTGTGTGACTTCAAGTCGCAGCAACTTCAAAGTAGTCCCTGCACTACTTTGGTCCCACTTTGATGCAACTTGAGGTCCATAGACCTCAAAAATACACAGACATTGCTTCAAGTTTTGGCAAAAAGTTGCGGGAAACTCGCGGCAAAAAACATGCGACTTTGGGCTTGCAATAGTGGAAACCGAGCCTTAATGCCATGTCATGCGACTAGTTCAAAACATCTGAGAAAAAAAATCGCAAACAAAGTAGTGCAAGAACTTTTTTTGGAGTTGCACCAATTAGAACGGGGAACATTGAAATACGTGTGTATTGACTTGTCCTGCGACTTCACATGTGTCAAGTCGCACAACAACTCGCAGTAGTGGAAAGAGAGACTAAGGCCACCTGGAACTGAAAAGTTACATCACAAGTTGTACCCCATGATTTACAATGAGTACCGTTCATATGTGTGCGACATGCTTACGCCCATGCGCACATGCCGTATACACAGCGGGCACACATCTTTATTACAGAAATCCATATTTTGCATGGAAATTAACCACTTGCTTGCTGGGCACTTAAACCTCCCTGCTGTCCAGACCAATTTTCAGCGCTGATGTACTTTGAATGACAATTTCGCGGTCATACTTAGCCAAATGTTTTTTTTTTTTTATAAAATTTTCCCATAATACAGCATTTTTTTGGTGGTATTTCATCACCTCTGTGTTTTTTTCTTTTGTTCAAAAAAAATAAAATTTTGTATATTTTTGTATATTTTGATATTAAATTTTGCAAACAGGTCATTTTTCTCCTTCATTGATGTACACTGATGAGGCGACACTGATGGGCACTGATTGGTTACACTGATAGCACTGCTTGGGACCACTGGTGGGCATTGATAGGTGGTACTGGTGGGCACAGATGAGGCAGAATTGCCTCTTTGGGACCAATGTCCCTTGCACCTAAGCCGGTAATCAGCTTTTATTTTTATCCTCATGCTGTCAGCGTGAGGAGAAAAAATAAACAATTACTAAGCTTTAGTTTACATCATGTGATCAGCTGTCATTGGCTAAGGGATCGGCCCTTACTACGATCTGTGATCACCTGAGTCTCAGTGACTCAGTGCCCTGAGGGAGCACACGGGGAGCCCGTCCTATGACAGCCTGCCAGAAATTCAGGTCCACGCTGTGGCCGTCGTTTGGATATAGCACAGACACCAAGTGATTAATAGAAAAACAGATGCAGATATCTAGGACTGGCCAAAAATAATAATGTTTAGAGTCAAAGGCAACTGATGACTTTCTATTAAAGATCTAAATGGGGCATTAACATGCATCACAATTGACCTTAGGAATGTGTCTTTGCAAAGTTAAATTAAATCCTTTCTTATTTTTGCTTGGGGATAGACTGCAGAGGAATTAGACGTTTTGTCAGATGTCTACACCCCTGATAGGGTGAAGACAACTCCCAAATTTTGCCAATTTCTCATTCAAAATTATTCACTTCCTGTCACATAGACAAACAGGAAGTGAGGGTAAAACCCCACCAATATATGTCCTTGGGGACACGCAGGTCAATCTAAATAGTTTCCCCATTTGGGAAATTGCACTCTAGCATTTTGCCATGTACATCCCAAATTATTATGTATCTTGGGGTTTATTTACTGAAAAGGTAAATCCACTTTGCACTACAAGTGCGCTTAGAAGTGCAGTTGCTGGAGATCCGAGGGGGACAAGGAAAAGAAAAAAACAGCATCTTTGCCTCTACATGATTGGATGATAAAATCACCAGTACTTCCCCTCTGATTTGCATCAACTACACTTGTATTGCAGAAAGGATTTGACTTTCATAAACCCCAAAATACCTAATAATTTGGGGTGTACACAACAAAGTGCTAGAGTGCAATTTGCATAATGGGGACACTAGTTAGATTGACCTGTGTGTCCCCAAGGAAAAATATTGTTAGGGTTTTACTCTCACTTCCTGTTTGGCTATGTGACAGGAAGCGAAGCCAATTTTAAGAAAAGGGACACAAAGCCCAACCTAAAGAAAAAAAAAAAAAATTCTTGATTTCTCTCAAATGTCCACAATTAGAATAGGATTGTCTTGAGATTGATTTTAGTTCAGTGCTCTAAATCAGTACTTCTCAACCCTGTCCTCAAGTACCCCGCAACAGGCCATGTTTGGAGGTTTTCCTTCATCTTGCACAGGTGCTTTAAATCAAAGTCAATGGCTTTGTATTTTGGACAGCTATTTTAGATAAGATAAATTTCCTAAACATGTCCTGTGGGGGGTACTTGAAAATTGAGGCTAAAAACCACTGCTCAAAAATAAAATTGATAACTTACCACTAGGGATGAGCTTCGAGTTCGAGTCGAACTCACGTTCGACTCGAACATCGGCTGTTCGCCAATTCGCCGAACAGCGAACAATTTGGGGTGTTCGTGGCAAATTCGAATGCCGTGGAACACCCTTTAAAAGTCTATGGGAGAAATCAAAAGTGCTAATTTTAAAGGCTTATATGCATGGTATTGTCATAAAAAGTGTTTGGGGATCTGGGTCCTGCCCCAGGGGACATGGATCAATGTAAAAAAAAAGTTTTAAAAACGGCCATTTTTTCGAGAGCAGTGATTTTAATAATGCTTAAAGTGAAACAATAAAAGTGTAATATCCCTTTAAATTTCGTACCTGGGGGTGTCTATAGTATGCCTGTAAAGGGGTGCATGTTTCCCGTGTTTAGAACAGTCTGACAGCAAAATGACATTTCAAAGGAAAATGTTATTGAAAACTACTCGCGGCTATTAATGAATTGCCGGTCTGACAATACACATAAAAGTTCATTGATAAAAACAGCATGGGAATTCCCCACAGGGGAACCCTGAACCAAAAAAAAATGAACAAAAAAAAAAAATGATGTGGGGGGGTCCCCTGAATTCCATACCAGGCTCTTCAGGTCTGGTATGGATATTAAGGGGAACCCCGGCCAAAATTAAAAAAAAAAAATGACGTGGGGGTCCCCCTAAATTCCATATTTTAAGGGGAACCCCGCACCAAAATGTAAAAAAAAAACGGCGTGGGGTCCCCCAAAAATCCATACCAGACCCTTATCCGAGCACGCAACCTGGCAGGCTGCAGGAAAAGAGGGGGGGACAAGAGAGCGCCTCCCCTCCTGAACCATACCAGGCCACATGCCCTCAAAATTGGGAGGGTGCTTTGGGGTAGCCCCCCAAAACACCTTGTCCCCATGTTGATGAGGACAAGGGCCTCATCCCCACAACCCTTGCCCGGTGGTTGTGGGGGTCTGTGGGCAGGAGGTTTATCGGAATCTGGAAGCCCCCTTTAACAAGGGGACCCCCAGATCCATGCTCTCCCCCCGTGTGAAATGGTAAGGGCCTAGCATTTCACAAAAAAACTGTCAAAAATGACAAGAGACAGTTTTTGACAATTCCTTTATTTAAATGCTTCTTCTTTCTATCTTCCTTCGGTTTCTTCCTCCATCTTCTTCTTCTTCTGGTTCTTCCTCCGGTGTTCTCGTCCGGCATCTTCCTCCCTGGCGTCTTCTTATCTTCTTCTCCTCGGGCCGCTCCACATCCATGATAGCATGGAGGGAGGCTCCCGCTGTGTGACGCTTCTCCTCTTCTGACGGTTCTTAAATAACGGAGGGCGGGGCCACCCGGTGACCCCGCCCCCCTCTGATGCACGGGGACTTGATGGGGACTTTCCTGTGGCATTCCCCGTGACATCAGAGGGGGGCAGGGTAACCGTTACGTAACCCCGCCCCCTTCTGACGTCACGGGGAATGCCACAGGGAAGTCCCCGTCAAGTCCCCGTGCATCAGAGGTGGCTGGGTCACTGGGTGGCCCTCCCCCCGTTATTTAAGAACTGTCAGAAGAGGAGAAGCGTCACACAGCGGGAACCTCCCTCCATGCCATCATGGATGCGGAGCGACCCGAAAAGAAGATGGAGACAAGAAGATGAAGAGAAAAAGATGAAGAGAGAAGCGTCACACAGCGGGAGCCTCCGTCCATGCCATCATGGATGCGGAGCGGCCCGAGGAGAAGAAGATAAGAAAACGCCGCGGAGGAAGATGCCGGACAAGAACACCGGAGGAAGAACCAGAAGAACCAGAAGAAGAAGAAGATGGAGGAAGAAACCGAAGGAAGATAGAAGATAGAAGAAAGAGAATAGAAGAAAGAAGAAAGAAGAAGCATTTAAATAAAGGAATTGTCAAAAACTGTCTTGTGTCATTTTTAACATTTTTGACAGTTTTTTTGTGAAATGGTAGGGGTACCCCATTACCATTTTACACAGGGGGGAGGGCCGGGATCTGGGAGTCCCCTTGTTAAAGGGGGCTTCCAGATTCCGATAAGCCCCCCGCTCGCAGACCCCCACAACCACCGGGCAAGGGTTGTGGGGATGAGGCCCTTGTCCCTATCAACATAGGGACAAGGTGTTTTGGGGGGCTACCCAAAAGCACCCTCCCAATGTTGAGGGCATGTGGCCTGGTACGGTTCAGGGGGGGCGCTCTCTTATCCCCCCTCGTTTCCTGCGGCCTGCCAGGTTGCGTGCTCGGATAAGGGTCTGGTATGGATTTTTGGGGGCACCAAATTTTGGCGCGGGGTTCCCCTTAAAATCCATACCAGACCTGAAGGGTCTAGTATAGATTTTGAGGGGGACCCCACACCATTTTTTTTTTAAATTTTGGCCGGGGTTCCCCTTAATATCCATACCATACCTGAAGGGCCTGGTATGGAATTTAGGGGGACCCCCACGTCATTTTTTTAAAATTTTGGTTCGGGGTTCCCCTATGGGGAATTCCCATGCCGTTTTTATCAATGAACTTTTATGTGTATTGTCGGACCGGCAATTCATTAATAGCCGCAAGTAGTTTTAAATGACTTTTTTTCCTTTGAAATGTCATTTTGCTGTCAGACTGTTCTAAACATGGGAAACATGTGCCCCTTTACAGGCATACTATAGACACCCCCAGGTACGAAATTTAAAGGGATATTACACTTTTATTGTTTCACTTTAAGCATTATTACAATCACTGTTCCCGAAAAAACGGGCGTTTTTAAAACTTTTTTTTGCATTGATCCATGTCCCCTGGGGCAGGACCCAGGTCCCCAAACACTTTTTATGACAATAACTTGCATATAAGCCTTTAAAATTAGCACTTTTGATTATTCATGTTCGTGTCCCATAGACTTTAATGGTGTTCGCATGTTCGAACAAATTTTTTGCCTGTTCGCTAGGGATGAGCTGAACCCCCCCTGTTCGGTTTGCACCAGAACATGCGAACAGGAAAAAAATTTGTTCGAACACGCGAACACCGTTAAAGTCTATGGGACATGAACATGAATAATCAAAAGTGCTAATTTTAAAGACTTATATGCAAGTTATTGTCATAAAAAGTGTTTGGGGACCTGGGTCCTGCCCCAGGGGACATGGATCAATGCAAAAAAAAGTTTTAAAAACGCCCGTTTTTTCGGGAGCAGTGATTTTAATAATGCTTAAAGTGAAACAATAAAAGTCTAATATTCCTTTTAAATTTCATACCTGGGGGGTGTCTATAGTATGCCTGTAAAGGGGCGCATGTTTCCTGTGTTTAGAACAGTCTGACAGCAAAATGACATTTCAAAGGAAAAAAAGTCATTTAAAAATACTTGCGGCTATTAATGCATTGCCGGTCCGACAATACACATAGAAGTTCATTGATAAAAAATGGCATGGGAATTCCCCACAGGGGAACCTCGAATCAAAATTAAAAAAAAAAATGATGTGGGGGTCCCTCTAAATTCCATACCAGGCCCTTCAGGTCTGGTAGTGATATTAAGGGGAACCCCGGCCAAAATTAAAAAAAAAAAATGACGTGGGGGGACCCCCTAAATTCCATACCAGACCCTTCAGGTCTGGTATGGATTTTAAGGGGAACCCCGCGCCAAAATTAAAAAAAAAAAACGGAGTGGAGTCCCCCCCAAAAATCCATACCAGACCCTTATCTGAGCACGTAACCTGGCAGGCCGCAGGAAAAGAGGGGGGTCAAGAGAGCGCCCCCCCCTCCTGAACCGTACCAGGCCACATGCCCTCAACATTGGGAGGGTGCTTTGTGGCAGCCCCACAAAACACCTTGTCCCCATGTTGATGAGGACAAGGGCCTCATCCCCACAAACCTGGCCGGTGGTTGTGGGGGTCTGCGGGCAGGGGGCTTATCAGAATCTGGAAGCCCCCTTTAACAAGGGGACCCCCAGATCCCGGCCCTCCCCCCTGTGTGCAATGGTAAGGGGGTACCCCTACCATTTCACTAAAAAACTGTCAAAAATGTTAAAAATGACAAGAGACAGTTTTTGACAATTCATTTATTTAAATGCTTCTTCTTTCTTCTATCTTCTATCTTCCTTTGGTTTCTTCCTCCATCTTCTTCTTCTTCTGGTTCTTCTGGCTCTTCTGCTTCTTCCTCCGGTGTTCTCGTCCAGCATCTCCTCTGCGGCGTCTTCTTCCCTTCTTCTCCTCGGGCCGCTCCTCATCCATGGCATGGAGGGAGGCTCCCGCTCTTCTCTTCATCTTCTTCTCTTCTTCATCTTCTTCTCTTCTTCATCTTCTTTATCTTCTTCTCCGGGCCACTCCGCATCCATGGTGGCATGGAGGGAGGCTCCTGCTGTGTGACGCTTCTACTCTTCTGACGGTTCTTAAATAATGGGGGCGGGCCACCCGGTGACTACTCCCCCCTCTGACGCACAGTGACTTGATGGGACTTCCCTGTGGCGTCACGGGGAATGCCACAGGGAAGTCATGTCCCTGTGCATCAGAGGGGGGGCGGGGTCACCGGGTGGCCCCCCCGTTATTTAAGAACCGTCAAAAGAGGAGAAGCGTCACACAGTGGAGCGGCCAGAGGAGAAGAAGGGAAGAAGACGCTGCAGAGGAGATGCTGGACGAGAACACCGGGGGAAGAACCAGAAGAGCCAGAAGAACCAGAAGAAGAAGGAGATGGAGGAAGAAACTGAAGGAAGATAGAAGAAAGAAGAAGCATTTAAATAAAGGAATTGTCAAAAACTGTCTCTTGTCATTTTTAACATTTTTGACAGTTTTTTAGTGAAATGGTAGGGGTAAAGTACCCCTTACCATTTCACACAGGGGGGAGGGCTGGGATCTGGGGGTCCCCTTGTTAAAGGGGGCTTCCAGATTCCGATAAGCCCCCCGCCCGCAGACCCCCACAACCACTGGCCAAGGGTTGTGGGGATGAGGCCCTTGTCCTCATCAACATGGGGACAAGGTGTTTTGGGGGACTACCCCAAAGCACCCTCCCAATGTTGAGGGCATGTGGCCTGGTACGGTTCAGGAGGGGGGGTGCTCTCTCGTCCCCCCTCTTTTCCTGCGGCCTGCCAGGTTGCGTGTTCGGATAAGGGTCTGGTATGGATGTTTGGGGGACCCCATGCAGTTTTTTTTTTTTTTATTTTGGCGCGGGGTTCCCCTTAATATCCATACCAGACCTGAAGGGCCTGGTAGGGAATTTAGGGGGACCCCCACGTCATTTTTTTTTTAAATTTTGGTTCGGGGTTCCCCTGTGGGGAATTCCCATGCCGTTTTTATCAATGAACTTCTATGTGTATTGTCGGACCGGCAATTCATTAATAGCCGCGAGTAGTTTTAAATGACTTTTTTTCCTTTGAAATGTCATTTTGCTGTCAGACTGTTCTAAACACGGGAAACATGCGCCCCTTTACAAGCATACTATAGACACCCCCCAGCTACGAAATTTAAAGGGATATTGCACTTTTATTGTTTCACTTTAAGCATTATTAAAATCACTGCCATTTTTAAAACTTTTAAAACGGCCGTTTTTAAAACTTTTTTTGCATTGATCCATGTCCCCAAGGGCAGGACCCAGGTCCCCAAACACTTTTTATGACAATAACTTGCATATAAGCCTTTAAAATTAGCACTTTTGATATCTCCCATAGACTTTTAAGCGGTGTTCCGCGGCATTCTAAATTTGCCGCGAACACTCCAAATTGTTCGCTGTTCGGCGAACTTACGAACAGCCGATGTTCGAGTCGAACATGAGTTCGACTGGAACTCGAAGCTCATCTCTACTGTTCGCAAGTTCTGGTGCGAACCGAACAGGGGGTGTTCGGCTCATCCCTACTTACCACTCTAAAATGTTACTTTCCAGGTCACTATCCATGGCAGCATATGCACAATCCATGCATGTGCTAGCATGAAGGCAGCAGGAAAGTAACTTAAAATTAAAAAAGAAATTAAAAAGGGATATGTCTAAGACATGCCAATCAGCCTAGTTTAGCTGCAGCTGGGAAATCCGTTGCATGAAAAGAACACACATAAAACATAAAAAATTTGAAACAATTTTATTGGTCCAAAAAAAACAGAACTTGGAAAAAGAAGCAAGGAAAGCAAAATACACACATGTATGTTAATTTGAGACACTAACAGAATGTTTGAGGTTTCACCCTTTTGCAATGTAAATTAACAGGAGTTAAAAAGGAGTGCACCCACAAATGGACATCTATTAAGGATTAAAACAACAACATTAGGCAAAACATCTTGAGAAAGAATTTTAAAAATAATGCAGCACAGACAGTTAAATCAAAGTGAACAACGTAAAAACAACAAATATTGCCAACATAAAAAAGATTTCATGGTAAAATAACCACCACCCAAAAAAATACAACAAACCAAAGTAACAATCAAATTGCATAAAAACACATCTGTTTTGCATAAACATAAAAAACAAAATACAAAAAGAAAACACATGTTAGAAACTCGATAAGGACACCCAAATGTACTCTCTTGCTGACACACACAATCTTGGCTCTTTTCAGGGCAAAGTAAAGAATGCTATCTGCAAGCTGTATATAACATAGGTTTGTGTGCTAATGAGGCAATTGCAAACACATGCACAGTCCATGAAACACACAAAATGCAAGTTCACCCAATGTAGAGAGAACTTCAAAGTGAATACACCTGATAAGGATGTCCTTAAATTACTAACCCAAAAAACACACACTGAGCATGCCCAGAAACATCCAAGTGCTGTTCACACACAAAAAGCACCAAAAAAATAAGCAAAGTCCCTGAGCATGCCCAGACCAACCCAAATGCATTTCACACACCAAAAGGCACAGGAAAAAAAACAAAGTCCCTGAGCATGCCCAGAACAACCAAAATGCAGCTAGCACAAAATAAGCCATCCCCTGTCCAAAATTGAGCACATCATCCAGCATGCACCAAAATTACAGATGGGACAAAACACCCCCCCCATTCCAGGGAGGCAACTAAAGAGCCTAACATGTGCAAAAGTTATATAACTAATACCATTGCAGTCTAAGAGAACTGTCTTGGTAATTTTACTAGTCCCCACTTGGCTGGCTCATCTTCTAGTTAATCGCCTTAAAATGGGTATGGGCACCCAGGTCCCACCCAGCGCGGCGATTGGGGATGGCGCGTGTCCCTCGGACACAGGGCTTCCCCGATCATGGTAAATAGCCAATTTAATTGGCTGTTTACCACTTGATTGGCCGTGTCAAAATGACAGCCGATCATCTGTCATACGATTCACGGGGGTGAGCTCTGTGCGCGCCTCCAGAGGCGTGCAGAGCGGGGATCAGGGACGGTGTGTGTCCCTCGGACACAGCGCTTCCCCAATCACGGTAAACAGCCAATGAAATTGGCTGTTTACCATGTGATTGGCTGTATCCAATCACAGCCGGTCACAAATGTCAACAAAGCAGCAGTTACTATCTGATCCCTGCTTTCTCCTCACACACCGTTCGCGTGAGGAGAGAGAGAGTCTTTTACTGTTTTAACTGTTTTACTGTGCACAACATGGCCCCCCCAATAAAGAGGACCTGTCACACAGTGCAGCCAATCAGCCCATCTGTCAATCAGCCCATCTATCAATCAGCCCATCTGTCACAGGCCCACCGCCATCGGTACCGCCACACAGGCTACCAGTACCGCCATCGGTACCACCACCAGTACCGACACTAGTACCGCCATCAGGCCCACCATCTATACTGCCACACAGGCAGCTACCAGTATCGCTACTAGTGCTGCCATCGGTACCACCACCACCTGTACCGCCATCGGTACTGCCATCGGTACCACCACCATCCGTACCGCCACCTGTACCACCATCACCACCTGTACCGCGAAAGAAAGCAAGAAGCGCCAATCTAAGTGCAGAATCATAAAGACTTTAATTAAAATATATAAAAACAACAGCCAAATGGCTACTCACAAGGACAGGATAAATACAGGCAAGGACATATAATAGGTCCAGGGACGTCCTCCTCAGATGTTATAAAGGTGCATAGTGCAGGTTCCGGTGAAGAAGCTGTCAGCGCTGTAGTATGCAGGTGGTCTGTGAGGTCTCTGCTATGGGTGCTGGGCTGCAAGGAAGATGGAGGGGTCCGGGTGTCCGCAAAGAGAGCCGGCATCTAATGGGACATAGAGAGAGCCAGGGCCGTAGCAGGAAACAGGAACCGGATGGAGACCGGCGTGGAGCGCAAACAATGTTCCAGGAACCAAAGGGCGGAAGTGACGTATGGACGTGTCAGATGACGCGTTTCAATGCTTCCGCATTTTCTTCAGATCTAACAAGCTAGTGGAGCAAGTGTCCTTTATATGAGAACTGAGGAGTCGGTTGCTAGGCAACAAATTGAAGCGAGCACAACATACTGAGTACAATGAAAAGGTGAAATGGAGTATAAGAATTAAGTACACCGAGCAAATATAAGAATAGAATAAAGAAAAAGTTAATGTTGAAGGAGATGAAAATATATGAAGGGAAAAAGAAATATACATTAATAAAAAGTGGTGAAAAATAATGAATGGTAAATGATAAATGGTTTATAATAAAGAAAAAGATGAAAAATATAGAAGAAAAAAATTGAATAAATAAAAAAATGTGAAAAATGAAAAAATGAGAAAAAATAATAATAATAATAAAAAATAAAAATAAAAATAATAATAATAAAAAAATAAAATAAAAATAAAAAATAATAATATATATAAAATAAAATAAGTTAAATGATAACGGGAAAAATTGAGTAAATAATAAGAAAAATAATAAGTAGTAAATGATAAGGAAAATAATAATAAGAAAATAATAATAAGAAAAATATATATAAAATATATATAAATAGATAAATTGTGAATAATATAAAATAAAATAAATAAATAAAATATAGTAATAAAGTAAATAATGATGAAAAAAGAACGAAAAAACCTAAAGATAGATATAGAAAAAGAAAAAGTGTGAGTTATTGATTATTTAGAAACGTATAGGTATAAGAAACATATATATAAAAATTATTACATAAATACATGCATATAAATGGATATAGTGAACCCAAAAAATGAGAATTCAGAAACAACCTAAAATGATAGCAGTAGCACACATAAATAAGCATACATACACACACCCATGCATATATATATATGCACACATATATGTATGTATACACACAAAAATCAATTCAAATTATGTGTGAGAAAAGTTTGGCCCAACGATAGCATAAATGAGTATAGCTATAAGCTAATAGGGTATATGAGAAAAACCCCATGCATCAGAAAAAAGGGAAGAAAAAGGGGCAATAAGAACACAACCTATATAAATAGGTGAGGTACAGTGGAAGGAAAAATGGAGGAAGGGAACTATGAAGAATATAAATAGATGATCAAAAAAGGAAAAAGGGTATGAACCTACAAAAATTATTATGTGCTGTATATATGATATTGACCAATCCTTAAGACAGAGGCATTCTATACTATAAACTGTACTGATTTCTATATCTTCGTTGAGACCATTAGGTGCCATGCTATTTAGGGTAAAGATCCAGAAGGTTTCTTGCCTGCAGAGGCGTTGGAATCTTTCCTCAGTGGTAAAATGGTCTGATATAGATTCAATGACCCACACATTTAAATCTGCAATATTTTGATGGTGATGAGTAGTGAAATGCCGAGCAGTACTATATAAAGGATTGTTCGCTTGTACTGCTGTACGCCTGTACTACTGTACTGTACAATCCTTTATATAGCACTGCTTGGCATTTCATTATTATTTTCCTTATCATTTACTACTTATTATTTTTCTTATTATTTACTCAATTTTTCCTGTTATCATTTAACTTATTTTATTTTATATATATATTATTATTTTTTATTTTTTATTTTTATTTTATTTTTTTATTATTATTTTTATTTTTTATTATTATTATTATTTTTTCTCATTTTTTCATTTTCACATTTTTTTATTTATTCAATTTTTTTCTTCTATATTTTTCATCTTTTCTTTATTATAAACCATTTATCATTTACCATTCATTATTTTTCACCACTTTTTATTCATTTATATTTCTTTTTCCCTTCATATATTTTCATCTCCTTCAACATTAACTTTTTCTTCATTCTATTCTTATATTTGCTCGGTGTGCTTAATTCTTTATACTCCATTTCACCTTTTCATTGTACTCAGTATGTTGTGCTCGCTTCAATTTGTTGCCTAGCAACCGACTCCTCAGTTCTCATATAAAGGACACTTGCTCCACTAGCTTGTTAGATCTGAAGAAAATGCGGAAGCATTGAAACGCGTCATCTGACACGTCCATACGTCACTTCCGCCCTTTGGTTCCTGGAACATTGTTTCTGTTTCCTGCTACGGCCCTGGCTCTCTCTATGTCCCATTAGATGCTGGCTCTCTTTGCGGACACCCGGACCCCTCCATCTTCCTTGCAGCCCAGCACCCATAGCAGAGACCTCACAGACCACCTGCATACTACAGCGCTGACAGCTTCTTCACCGGAACCTGCACTATGCACCTTTATAACATCTGAGGAGGACGTCCCTGGACCTATTATATGTCCTTGCCTGTATTTATCCTGTCCTTGTGAGTAGCCATTTGGCTGTTGTTTTTATATATTTTAATTAAAGTCTTTATGATACTGCACTTAGATTGGCGCTTCTTGCTTTCTTTCACATTATCTTTCAGAGCTGTTTGCGTCCACTCTCAAGTAAGCTGCCACTGGTGCACAGTATCAGATTCCTTTGAACTAAATTTTTTCATTGATTTTATATTTTTTCATTGACTATTATTTTTGTCTCTCTGGACGTTTTGGCTGAGTTTATATATATGCTATACATATGAATATATAAATAGTGATGAATATCAATCTATCAAGTGATACAAAATATTGATAATATGATGAAAGCAAAATATCAATAAAATTAATATAGATAAATGTGACAAAATAATAAAATAATAAAAAAGTCCCAAATGAAATCAGGTATTGAACACCAAATGACAAAAGTGACTGAAGATGAAATAAGAATGATCAGAAGAGAGACAGTCCTTGGAGCCAAGGACTGTCTCTCTTCTGATCATTCTTATTTCATCTTCAGTCACTTTTGTCATTTGGTGTTTAATAATTGATTTCATTTGGGACTTTTTTATTATTTTATTATTTTGTCACATTTATCTATATTAATTTTATTGATATTTTGCTTTCATCATATTATCAATATTTTGTATCACTTGATAGATTGATAGTCATCACTATTTATATATTCATATGTATAGCTACTATTAATGTCACTTTTTTTAGCGCAGTCTTGTTGGATTATTTTTGTCTATTTATGTGCACGCCTCACTTTAGGACTGCAGCTTTAATTGTATAGAATCTAGTTAGCAGTATATTGTTTTGAGAAGCGCGGTAATTTTTGGTGTTTTGAGTTTATATATATACTTTTACAGTTTTTGATTTTGCATATTCAGGAGATTTAGTTACACCGCCCCTTTTATTCTGGATTTGTTTTTATGTTCATGTATATTATTTTTTATTATTCATGTTTGATGTGTGTTTTTGCGCCATTTATCTCTTTTGTCTACCACCTGTACCGCCACCACCACCATCCGTACCACCATCCGTACCACCACAACACGTACCGCCACCGGTACCACCACCACCCATACCGCCATCGGTACCACCACCACCACCCGTACCGCCATTGGTACCACCACTACCCATACCACCATCTGTACCACCACACAGGCCTGCCACTAATACCTACATCGGTACCACTACCACCAGCAGTACCATTACACAGGTCCACCAATAAGCACTGCCATAATGTCCCAAAGGGTTTACCTGAGGAGGCATATGAGATTCTTGCCATGTCGGATGATGAGAGCAGCGGGGAGCTCCCATCATCTGATTCCGGTTCGGAATATGAGCCAGTGGAGGATAGTGGATCAGATTCCGAGTTTTCAGAGGAAATCGTCCCTCCCAAAAGAATGAGATCAGGACCAAGATCATGAGATCTGCCCACCACCAGCAGCGCCAGGCCCCAGGAAGAGGAGCCCAGTACAAGTACTGGAAATACACGCCCAACCCAAAGAATCCAGCCCCAGTCCTACCTTCCCAATGCCCTGGCAAACCCCTTATGGTAGCTTGCCGACTCAGAATTCGCTATCATCCCCCCTTTCACCGCACAGCCAGGTGTGCAGCCCGACACTACAAATTTTTCTCAATTCAGTTATTTTTCTTTATTTTTCCCACAAGATTTTTTGCAGAATATAATAGATCAAACTAATTTGTATGCATCCCAATTTATTGCTGCCAACCCCAATTCTTCACACTGGATGAATTTAAATTGTTTTTGGGCCTTACTTTCAATATGGGGCTTACAAAAGAACGAAGTCCATGCATATTGGTCCACCAACCCCATCCAACACATGCCCATATATTCCACTTTCATGTCAAGGACAAGATACGAAATGATTATGCGTTTTCTCCACTTCAATGACAATTCACAGTGCCCTCCCCGAGATCATCCCAACTATGACAAATTGTACAAAATACGCCCCCTAATCAATTCCTTTTCCCAGAGATTTAGAGAAGTTTTCATCCCAGACCAAAGAATTTGTGTGGACGAGTCCCTCATACATTTCACTGGCCGACTGCGCTCCAAGCAGTATATTCCAAACAAGAGAGCCAGGTATGGACTGAAATTAAATAAATGATGTGATCGAGCCACTGGATACGTCTTCACATTCCGAATCTATGAAGGCAAAGACTCCCAGCTCCAGCCCCGTGACTGCCCCACATATATTGGAACCAGTGGGAAAATTGTCTGGAAGCTGGCATACCCCCTGTTTGAAAAAGGATATTATTTATATGTCGACAATTATTATACCAGCCTGCCCCTTTTTCGTAATCTTTACAGTAAAAAAACCTCGGTCTGTGGTACCTTAAAAAAAAAAAGTAAGGGATTCCCACAAAATCTGTTGGCAAAAAAATTGCAAAACGGAGAATCGCATTCATGAGGAACGAGGAGGTGTTGGCCATGAAGTGGAGGGACAAAAAAGATGTCCACATCCTCTTTACCATCCACAGTGACACCGTAGTGGAGATCCAAAGAAATGTTTCATATTCCCATCGCACACGTTCCTGGTATTAGCTCTAAAGGTCGGGTGCTGTAGCAACAACCAGCTGGATACTGGTTCAAGTCACAATGTAGATATTTGCCAGCACACCAAGGATCAGCACAAGGTGGTGTCCAAACGGTTTAGTTTATTGCATGATCACAACACAAAGAGGTGCAACGTTTCGGAGTCACGCAGGACCCTTTTGTCAGGCATGTGACTCCGAAACGTTGCACCTCTTTGTGTTGTGATCATGCAATAAACTAAACCGTTTGGATGCCACCTTGTGCTGATCCCTGGTGTGCTGGCAAATATCTACATGGAGATCCAAAGAAGACGCGGCCCCATTGTAAAGCCCGATTGTGTCCACGACTACAATATGTATATGGGGGGTGGATTTAAATGATCAGATGCTACAGCCCTATTTATCAACCAGAAAGTCCTGTTACTGGTACAAGAAATGTGTGTTTCACCTGTTTCACATGGCCCTTTTTAATTTGTTTGTCTGCTACCAAAAAGCAACTCAAAACCAACAAATCACCTACCTCAAGTATATTGAAGATATCGTCACTGCCCTCATTTACCAACAAGGTCCCGCCCCAGGAAGCATTCGCTCTGATAGTGTGAGTCGACTTCACGAGCAACACTTTCCCTATAGCATTTCCCCCACAGAATCTGGAAGAAGACGCCAAAAGAAATGTCGTGTATGCAGCAGAGGAGGAGTAAGAAGAGATACTAGCTATTATTGTCCCCAATGTCCCTCCCAAACTTGGCCTGTGCATCGGAGATTGCTTCAAAAATTTTCATACATCCATCCAATATTAGTTCCCCTTATTATTAACAGACTACCATCTCCCCATTTGCCTGCTACCATGTTAATTAACTGACCCTGGCCTGTTTACCGACGATGTCTTTGCTTGCCGATTTAAACCACGTTTCTGACTTCCATGTGCACCAACCTCAGCCTTTTTATCAACGATGCCTCTGCCTGCAGATTTAAACCACGTTTCTGACTTCCACGTGCACCGACCTTGGCTTGTTAATCGACCATGTTTTTGCCTGACACTTGGACTGATCTTTTGCCCATCTATTTTAGTACACAGGGGTCTCACATATGTGAGGGGCTTCAGAATAGTGTTCTAAGTAGAAAAAAACTGTTTTTCATTTTCTGTGCTCCCAGAACAGGGTCTGGTTGCCCGGAGGCTTCAAAGCAATTTGGGTGGGAGAAGCCTCTACCCCTGTCCCCCTGGCCCTAAGCTTGATGGTCCATCCTGCTGCCTGGACCAATACTTTGGCTACGCTGACCATATTGCTGCCTGTAATGACCCATGACATTATGGACCATGTTTCTTCCTGCTGTTTGGACCATTACTTTGGCTGTGTTAACCATATATCTGCCTGCTGCCTCTACTGACTTTGGACAGTATTTCTGCTGGGACACCTCTGCCTGCTACCTGAACCTGTGCTCTGGCTGTGCTCTGGCTGTGCTGACAGTATCTCTGCCTGTACGAACTATGGACAGTATTCCTGGCTGCTGCCTGGATGATTGCTTTTGCTGTCGCTGACCTCATTCCTGCCTGCTGCCTGGACCGATGCTCTCCTCTGTGGAACACTGCACTTCTAAAATCACAGGTAATCTTTTGTTATTTGGTATGTACCTGCTATGTGTTAGAAATATGAAGGGCCTTCAAAAAAGTGATCGGTAGTCAGAAAATTATATGTGTAATTAATGCTCCTAGAATGCCTGGAGTTGCTACTTGGATGTTGGGCCTCTGTATGTGGTCAGGCTGTGTAAAAGTCTGAAACATGTGGTATCGCCATACTCAGGAGGAGTAGCAGAATGTATTTTGGGGTGTCATTTTTGCTATGTACATGCTATGCATTATAAATATCTTATAAAGGGACAGCTTTGTGTAAAAAAAAATGCTTTTTAATTTTTTTTCCACATTTTCCAAAACCTTCTGGAAAAAATTAACCATTCAAAAGACTCATTATGCCTCATAGATTATATGTTGGGGTGTGTGCTTTCCAAAATGGGGTCATTTTGTGAATATTTCCATTGTCCTGGTGCTCCAGGGCCTTCAAAAGTGTAATAGGTGGTTGAGAAATGAGATGTGCAATTTATGCTTGTAGAAAGCCTGAAAGTGCTACTTCAATGTTGGGCCTTTGTATGTGGCCAGGCTGTGTAAAAGTCTCACACATGTGGTATCGCCATACACAAGAGGAGTAGAGGAATGCATTTTGGGGTGTCATTTTTGCTATGTACATGCTATGTGTTAGAAATATCTTATAAATGGACAACTTTGTGTAAAAAAAATGCATTTTCATTTTTTTCCCCACATTTTCCAAAAACTTCTGGAAAAAATGAACCGTTCAAAAGGCTCATTATGCCTCACAGATTATACATTGTGGTGTGTGCTTTCCAAAATGGGGTAATTTTGTGGACAATTCCAATGTCCTGGTGCTCCAGGGCCTTCAAAAGTGTAGTAGGTGGTTGAGAAAGGATATGTGCAATTTATGCTTGTAGAACACCTGAAAGTGCTACTTCAATGTTGGACGTTTGTATGTGGCCAGGCTGTGTAAAAGTCTCACACATGTGGTATGGCTATACTCAGGAGGAGTAGCAGAATGTATTTTGGGGTGTAGTTGCAATTATGCATATGCTGTGTGAGAGAAATAACCTGTTAATATGACCAGTTTGTGTAAAAAAATAAAAAAAAATCTTAATTTTCCCAAGAAAAAGACAAAGACCAAATAATATACACTAATTTGGGTTATTTTTACCAAATATATGTAGCAGTATAAATGTTGGCACACATTTATGAAGAAAAATTACTTATTTGCAAAATTTTACCTTAGAAACTAAAAAAAATGTGTTTTTTTTCAAAACTTTTGCTGTTTTTTCGCTTATATCGCAAAAAATAAAAAACCCAGTGGTGATTAAATACCACCAAAAGAAAGCTCTATTTGTGAGAAGAAAATTATAAACATTTTGTTTGGATACAGTGTAGCATGATTGAGTAATTGTCATTCAAAGTGTGAGAGCGCTGAAAGCTGAATATTGGTCTGGGCAGGAAGGTGCCTGGTATTGAAGTGGTTAAATATGCCAAATTGCTTAAGGGCCAGTTCACACCAATGCAGTCCAGTGCATATTTTATGCATTGAAAATGCATGGAAAGTCAGTTATATGGTTTTCAATGGCATAGTTTAAACCAATGCTTGCAGTTCCAGTGCGTTCCAGAAAAAAAAGTAGAACATGCTGCATTTTTTCTGCACTGGACTGTACTGGAAAGCTGTAAAACACATAAAAAATGCACTGGAACGCACCGGAACGCACCTAAATGCACCAAAAGTGCACTGTAACACACTTGTTCTTATTTAAGGTTAAGAAAAAAGAGGGGGGAAAAAAAGCACTGGACTGCATCAAAAACGCATCAAAAATGCACTGGAACGCATCAAAAAACACACCTACATGCACCAAAAAATGCAATGCAACACATTTGTCCTTATTTAAGGTTAAGAAAAAAGAGGGGGAAAAAAGCACTGGACTGCATCAAAAACGCACCAAAAACGCACACTGGAACGTATCAAAAACGCGCATGCAGAAAAGCACCTGGAAGGCATCCAGACTGTGTTTCCATGATGTGAACTGACTGGCCCTTGGGGCCAGTTCACACCATAGAAACGAAGTCCAGATGCGTTCCATGTGCTTTTCTGCATGCATGTTTTTGATGCGTTCCAGTGCATTTGGTGCATTTTTTATGCAGTCCAGTGCTTTCCCCCCCCCCTCTTTTTTCTTAACATTAAATAAGGACAAGTGTGTTGCAGTGCGTTTTTGGTGCATTTAGGTGCGTTCCAGTGCATTTTTGATGCATTTTACAGCATTCCAGTACAGTCCAGTGCATACAAAATGCAGCATGTTCTACTTTTTTTTGGGGAACTGGAAACGCACTGGAACTGGAAGCACGGGTGTGAACTATGCCATTGAAAACCATATAACCTACTTTCCATGCATTTTTGATGCAGAAAAAAACGCACTGGACTGCATGTGGTGTGAACTGGCCCTTAAGGAATAAAAGTTATTTAAAACTACTCGCGGCCATAATGAAATGTCGATCCGGCAATACACATAAAAGTTCATTGATAAAAACAGCATTAAGAAAAAAAACAAAATTAAGAAAAAAAATGCGTGGGGTTCTCCCGAAATTCCATACAAGGCCCTTCAGGTCTGGTATGGATATTAAGGGGAACCCCGCACCAAAAAAAAAAAAATGGCGTGGGGATCCCCCTCAAAATCCATACCAGGCCCTTCAGGTCTGGTATGGATTTTAAGGGGAACCCCATGCCAAAATAAAAAAAAATGGTGTGGGGGTCCCCACAAAAATCCATACCAGACCCTTATCCGAGCACGCAACCTGGCAGGCTGCAGGAAAAGAGGGGGGGATGAGAGAGCGCCCCCCCTCCTGAACCATATCAGGCCACATGCCCTCAACATTGGGAGGGTGCTTTGGGGTCCCCCCAAAGCACCTTGTCCCCAAGTTGATGAGGACAAGGGCCTCATCCCCACAACCCTTGCCCGGTGGTTGTGGGGGTCTGCGGGCTGGGGGCTTATCGGAATCTGGAAGCCCCCTTTAACAAGGGGACCACCAGATCCCACCCCCCCTGTGCAAAATGGTAATGGTGTACAAAAGTACCTCTACCATTTCACAAAAAAAGTGTCAAAAATGTTAAAAATGACAAGAGACCATTTTTCGACAATTCCTTTATTTATTAATATTATTATTATACAGGATTTATATAGCGCCGACAGTTTACGCAGCACTTTACAACATTAGGGCAGACAGTACAAGTACCATACACTTCAATACAGGAGGAATCAGAGGGCCCTGCTCATTAGAGCTTACAGTCTAGGAGGGAGGGTCAAGCTATACAAAAGGGTAATAGCTGTGGGGGGTGAGCTAATGGAGAAAATAGTGCAGTTGTTAGATGGAGGCAGGATAGGCTTCTCTGAAAAGGAAAGTTTTCAGGGATTGCCTAAAAGTGGATACATTTGGAGACAGTCTGACAGATTGGGATAGGGAATTCCAGAGGATGGGCGAGGCTCGGGAGAAGTCCTGGAGGCGGATATGGGAGGAGGTGATGAGGGAGCTAGAGAGCAGGAGGTCTTGGGAGGAACGGAGAGGGTGATTAGGTTGGTATTTTGAGACTAGGCTAGTGATGTAGCTGGGGGCAGAGTTGTGGATGGCTTTGTAACTTGTTAGTATTTTGAATTTAATTCATTGGGTGAGTGGTAGCAAATGGAGGGATTGGCAGAGAGGGGTAGCAGACACTGAAAGGTGGATGAGTCTGGCAGCAGCATTCATGATGGACTGAAGGGGGGATAGTCTATTTAAAGGTAAGCCAATGAGGAGGGAGTTGCAGTAGTCGAGGCGAGACATAACCAGTGAGTGAATCAGGAGCTTTGTGGTTTCATTGGTTAGAAAGGGATGTAGTTTAGAGATGTTGCGGAGGTTGAGGCGCCAAGCTTTGGAAAGTGATTGGGTGTGGGGCCGAAAGAAGAGTTCAGAATCCAGGATAACACCTAGCACCCTGACATGTGGGGACGGGTGGATGGTTGTGCCATTGCTCTTGACAGACAAGTCAGGGGAAGAGGCACGTGGGGGAGGAAATATTATAAGCTCGGTTTTGGACAAGTTGAGTTTGAGGAAGTGGTGTGACATCCATACAGATATGTCGGTTAGTAAGTTAGTGATGCGTGAGGAGACTGATGGAGTGAGTTGAGGGGTGGAGAGATAGATTTGTGTGTTGTCAGCATAGAAATGATATTGAAAGCCGTGAGAGGCTATCAGCTGACCCAGGGAAGAGGTGTAGATTGAAAATAAAAGAGGTCCAAGAACAGAACCTTGGGGGACCCCGACAGAGAAGGGAAGAGGAGTGGAGGAAGTAGAATTGTAAGTGACACTGAAGGTGCGTTGGGATAGGTAGGATGAGAGCCACTGAAGAGCACAGTCACGGAGACCGAGGGAGTAAAGTTTTTTGAGGTGGAGGGAATGGTCAACCGTCTCAAAGGCAGGTGAAAGATCCAGAAGTAGGAGTACAGAATAGTGTCCGTTGGTTTTTGCAGTTAGTAGGTCATTTGGTTGTAAACCAGGTGTTCAAGGAGTTTAGAGGAAAAGGGGAGCAAGGAGATAGGGCGTAGGTTGTTAAGATTGGTAGGGTCCAAGGATGGCTTTTTAAATATGGGGGGACCAGTACATGTTTTAGAGCGTTGAGGAAGATGCCAGAGGTGAGGGAGAGATTAAAGATGTGGGTTAGAGAGGGTAGGATAGAGTCAGAGGGCGACCGTAGCATTTGAGAGGGAATAGGGTCCAGGGGACAGGTGATTAGGTGATAGAAAGGAGTTTAGCAACTTCGTCTGTAGTAGCAGATTTGAATAGGGGGAGTCTCATTTGTACCTGTTGACATGGGGTCTTAGCTGGGGGATATACCTGTAGAGTGGAGATTTCATCACGGATTGTATCAATCTTGTTTTTGAAGTGATTAGCGATCTCCTGGGCAATGAGTAAGTCAGTGGGTGGAGGCGGTGGAGGACAAAGTAGAGAGTTGAATGTAGAAAAGAGTTTACGGGGACTGGATGAGAAGGTGTTAATTAGAGTTGTAAAATAGGTTTGCAGGAGTGTTTGTATTAGCAGGGATGTTGAAAGCGCCGAGAAGGTTTGTGGGAATTTCCAAAGAGAGAAAGTAGGGTAGCCAGGCAGAAAACTCATCAAGGAAAGTCGATAATGGTCCAGGGGGCCGGTAGATCACAGCAATTCTTAGGGAAGTAGGAGAGAATAGACATATACAGTGGGCTTCGAATGATGAGAGGGAAAAAGAGGGAGGAGAGCGAATAACCTGGAAGGTGCTCTGGGGGGATAGGAGGAATCCCACTCCACCTCCCTTGCGTCCATTAGGCCTAGGGGAGTGAGTCCAGTGAAGGCCACCCTGGGATAGGGAAGCAGGAGAAGGGGTGTCATATTTGTGGAGCCAGGTTTCGGTGAGAGCAAGTAGATTAAAGGAATTAGTGACAAAGTGGTCATGAACAGCAGTGAGTTTGTTGCAGACAGAGCGGGCATTCCAGAGGGTGCAGGAGGGAGGGAGGCTGGCGTTGGAAAGAAGAGGAATAGAGATTAAATTGCGTAGATTGCGACTACTGCCAGAGGGTGTAGGGTGATGGGTGTGTTGGACACAGTTAAATAAAGGAGACCCAGGGTTTGGGGAAATATCTCCAGCGGTTAGGAGAAGCAGAAGAGTAAGGGAGGTAATATGAGAGTACGATTTGTATGAGGGGACATGCTTCAGTATCCTGGGGGGTTGTTAGCAAGTGGGCTTAGAGTTAGAAAGAGGAGATGAGTGCAGCAATAGGGGAAGGGGAGAAGTGAGGGTGATATGTACAGATTGTGGGGTGGAGCAGAGGGGTGAAGAAAAGAAAGCTTGAGGAGAGAGGCAGCAATTGTGAAAAGGAGGAGAGGTAAAGAGTGCATGTTTCAGAGAGGAAGGTGAGATAATTTGGAATTGAGGCCATCTGCAGTCTGTTGTAGTTTGCTTTGTGCAAATCGCTGAAGTGCAAGAGCAGAAGTGCCACTTATTTAAAGAATCCCACTTCTTTGGAAGAACCCCCTGTATGTGCAGCCCCCTGTACGTGTTCCCCCATAAAGAAGGTCTTGTTTTTATACTGTGTGTTGGGTGTGGGTTGAATCTGGCAATTAATCAATCAGGAGGGGATATTAGGAACACAGCTAGCAAAGCAAAACTTTCACACCACAATCAAACTGCAAGGGGACTAAAAGGCCAAAATTGTAAAGATAAGGGAACCCATAATTTAGGTAAGACTTAATAGCTAAATAAACATTGAAATAATATGAGCATGGCTACAGATGGAGTTGAAACAGTGGTGACAAACAGATTTACCAAATATGCATGTGAGCAGTCAGTCAATATTCAGTTCAAGGTATATGGAGGTATAAATGCAGATTTACCAAATATGCATGTGAGCAGTCAGTCGTTATTCAGTTTAAGGTATATGGAGGTATAAACGCAGATTTACCAAATATGCATGTGAGCAGTCAGTCAATATTCAGTTTAAGGTATATGGAGGTATAAACGCAGATTTACCTGTGAAGAGAGAAGAAAATGTTCAAAAATGAAAATGTGCCACTTATTTAAAGAACCCCACTTCTTTGGAAGAACCCCTGTATGTGCAGCCCCCTGTATTATTTAAAGTCTTCTTCTTTCCATCTTCTTCGGGTCTTCTTTCTTCTATCTTCCTTTGGTTTCTTCCTCCAGCTTCTTCTTCCTCTGCTTCTTGCTCCGGTGTTCTCGTCCTGCATCTTCCTCAGCGGCGTCTTCTTCCCCGCTTCGTTCTCGGGCCGCTCCGCATCCATGGGAGGCTCCTGCTGTGTGACGCTTTTCGTCTTCTGACACTTCTTAAATAATGGAGGGCGGGGCTACCCAGTGACCCCGCCCTCTCTGAAGAACGGGGACTTGACGGGGACTTCCCTATGGGTTTCCCCGTGACGTCAGAGGGGGTGGTGTCACCCGGTTACGTAACGGCCCCACCCTCCGTTATTTAAGGAGTGTCAGAAGACGAAATGCGTCACACAGAGGGAGCCTCCTATGGATGCGGAGCGTCCCCAGAACGAAGCGGGGAAGAAGACGCCGCAGGGGAAGATGCCGGACGAGAACACTGGAGCAAGAAGCAGAGGATTGGAGGAAGAACCAGAGGAAGAAGATGGAAAGAAGAAGACTTTAAATAAAGGAATTGTCAAAAACTGTCTCTTGTCATTTTTAACATTTTGGACTTTTTTTTGTGAAATGGTAGGGGTACTTTTGTACCCCATTACCATTTCACACGGGGGGGCAGGATCTGGGGGTTTCCTTGTTAAAGGGGTTTCCGGATTCCAATAAGCCCCCCTGCCCACAGACCCCTACAACCACCGGGCAAGGGTTGTGGGGATGAGGCCCTTGTCCCCATCAACATGGGGACAAGGTGCTTTGGGGGGACCCGAAAGCACCCTCCCAATGTTGAGGGCATGTGGCCTGGTATGGTTCAGGAGGGGGGGCGTTCTCTTGTCCCCCCTCTTTTCCTGCAGCCTGCCAGGTTAGGTGCTCGGATAAGGGTCTGGTATGGATTTTTGGGGGGACCCCACGCCATTTTTTTTTAATTTTGGCACGTGGTTCCCCTTAATATCCATACCAGACCTGAAGGGCCTGGTATGGAATTTAGGGGGACCCCCACAACATTTTTTTTTTTAATTTTGGTTCGGAGTTCCCCTGTGGGGAAATCCCATGCCATTTTTATCAATTAACTTTTATGTGTATCGTCGGACCGACAATTCATTAATAGCCGCGAGTAGTTTTAAATGACTTTTTTTCCTTTGAAATGTAATTTTGCTGTCAGACTGTTCTAAACACGGGAAACATGTGCCCCATTACAGGCATACTATAGACACCTCCAGACACGAAATTTAAAGGAATATTACACTTTTATTGTTTCACTTTAAGCATTATTAAAATCACTGCTCCCGAAAAAAACATTTTTTTTCCCGTCCATTTTTAAAACTTTTTTTTGCATTGATCCATGTCCCCTGGGGCAGGACCCAGGTCCCCAAACACTTTTTATGACAATACCATACATATAAGCCTTTAAAATTAGCACTTTTGTTTCTCCCATAGACTTTTAAAGGGTGTTCCGCGGCTTTCGAATTTTTAAACACCCCAAATTGTACACTGTTCTGCGAACTGGCGAACAGCCGATGTTTGAGTCGAACATTAGTTTGACTCAAACTCGAAGCTCATCCCTAGTCAAGATATAGGAATTCATAATTCGCCGTCACCACCGCCAACATCGCAATACTACTAAACCCCTTATAGTTGAAGTAGTATGACCCCGAGTTGGGTGGTGGGACGATCCAGACGTGCTTCCCATCGATCGACCACCGCAATTGGGAAAGTCCCACTGCTAGTGGAATTGGGAGGCCACAGTCTGCCATTCCTGTGGGTTGGAAGGAAACTGTGGAGTCAAACAAGAAAAAAAAAATTTGTACTTTTGCACATAACATTGCAAGCAGATTAGACACAAATATTCTTGGCCAACATAAGTATAACATTTATTGAAATGAGTATTTCAAGACAAAAGTATAAGGTCCACTTATCAGATTCCTCACCCCCTCTGATGGCCCATTGTAAAAATTTTATGGTGGGGGAGAGATGTTATGGACAGGTAACCCTCTCCACTAAATTGAGAGCTGAATGCATAAATAATGTGTGTTACTTTGGCCAGCCCCTCCTTACTTAGACTATTGGCAGACCACTGTACAGGTAAGAAGTGTCATAATCCAAAAATATCAATACACACTGTCCAAATTGAAGCACATTTTTACATTCTGCAATTACCTATCAAGATTATAGGAGACTCAAATGGGAAAGTGACCTAAACTTCACGTTTTCAGAAGATCAAAAGAACCGAATATTATTTTTTGCTCACAAATCTTCGCTCTGTAGCAAATAGCAGGACACCTCTTATAAAATCTTGACGCGCTGGTACAGGACTCTTGCTGTATTGGCATCCCTTTTCCCTGGACACAGCCTATTATGTTGGAGATGTGGCACCCAGAACGGCACAATATTTCACATTTTCTGGGACTGTCCAAAGATTCGCCCCTTCTGGCAACAGGTACTCCAAATTGTGCACAAACTTACAGACTACTCTCTCTTTGACAATCCTGCTGCAGTGCTTCTTAATTTGACCCCTATGTCGAGTAAGAGATACCATAAGTCTCTTTCAATATGTTTATTGAGAATTTTAAAATAACATAACAAATAAGGATAATACAGTCGTTATCTCGTATCTAAGGCCAACATTGTCCAATCACAGAGGCCAAGGGCCTATACAGTACATCAAAAATAAAAAAAAACTTAATACATAAAAAAGAAAAAAGGAGGAAGGAGAGAGACTGAACTTATTAATACCGTAAAGTATCAGTGTTTCCGGAGATGTGCTATGTATAAATTGAGGCTAACCTCACTATAGTAGTGTAACAAGGAAACGTAAGTATGGAAAAAACTCCGCCCAGGGTCACTGGGATTCATTACTGTATGGATCAATGGGGGATCTTCCCAGAGTAAATTAGAACTAGCTAGCCAGGCAGATCACCCCTTAGGGATCATGCTGTGACCTGCCCGGCTCCAACCAGGTTAGCTGAAAATCTTTGTATCCCCCTCCCATCCCAATATACAAATGCAACAAGACCCCAAGTTCAGTCAACTCACAAGGTAGCTCTTCCCTATTACAGAGCTACTCCTTTCACCTTGAGCATTTACATCTGCCGGTCCAGTGTATGTATGTATCCTGTCCGTAAAAAGGTATCAGCCTTAAAAGTCTCTACCACCCAAAGAACCAGCCAGGTAGTGTGTAGAAAGGAGAAAAGAAAAAAGAAGAAAAGGCAAAGAAGGGAGAGGGGGAATAGGAAGGGAGGGTCACCTCTAGCAGAATAGCTTTTCAGGTTAGTATATGACCTGGATATAGTGGGATCTTGATGTACACTGCCCAAGGTTACCAAATGGCCATGAATTTTTGGGTCTTATTCAAGAGAGTTGCTGTCATATGTTCCTGAGTCATTATCCAGGAAATTTTGCGTTTTATATTTTGGATAGAGACTGGGTTTTTTCCAGGCTCTTGCTAATTATATTTTGGCTCCTAAAAACATGAAGAAGATTAAAGCTTGCGTGTGTTTGTGAGCACCAGTGATTCTGTGATTCAATAGTGCTATTTTAGGGTCTTGGGAAATTGCTGTCCTGGTGACTTTCCGCACTAAAGCAAAAAAGTGGTTCCAGAAGCTGCGGATGCATGGACATGTCCACCATATGTGATGAATAGTCCCCAAGTGGCCGCAGCCCCTAAAACAAAGGGGTGAAGCATCCGGGTATATCTTTGCTAGTCTTGTGGGGACATAGTACCACCTAGTGATCAGTTTGACATTTGCTTCAATTAAGCCCGTGTTCAATATGCCTTTATAAGAACGTCTAAATGAGCAAAACCATTCCTCCGGATGCAGATGGAGGTCCAGGTCAGACTCCCAAGCTTGAGCATAGGTAGGCAGGGTTGCGTTCTGAGCAAGTGAGGTATATATGAGTGATATATGAGTGATATATCACCCCTCTGATCCGTGAGGTTTGAGCACCACTGTTCATAAGCAATAAGATTGGGGGAGGGAGATTTATCAGTCCATAGGGTGTGGAGAAAGTGCCTGATCTGGGAAAGGCGAAACCTCTCCGTGTCTGGCATCTCAAGCTTGCTGAGGCAAGTCCCCAGGGTAATGGGGCCCGAGGAGGTGAGGAAGTGGCCTATTCTGAACAACCCCTTATTTAACCACCATCTAAAGGCCTGAATGTTCATCCCCGGTTGGAAGCTGGGGTTATGAAATAGGTGAGAAAGAGGTTTTACTGATGATATTAATGAGGACTGTTTCTGCAATGTGTCCGAAAGTGCCACTGAGTGGGAAAGGGTAGGGGTTAAGATGGGGGGTCATAGTCGTGGGGGGCACCATAAGAGGAAATCTATTGTGTGATGTGGAACCGCTTGTTTTTCCATAGCAATCCAGTCAGGTTTGGATCCCCTGGAGTAGACCATAGAAATCTGCGTTAGTTGGGCCGCTTGATAATACAACCAAACATTTGGTAGACCTAGGCCCCCTTGATTTTTGCTTCTCTAGAGAGGCGGTGACCTTTAATTCCCCAGACAAAGTCAATGATCTTAGATTGAAATTTGTAAATATCCTTTTTGGGGATAGGAATAGGGAGGCATCTGAACAGGTATAGAATCCGTGGCATCAGGGTCATTTTCACCGCATTTATCCTACCCAGCCAGGACATCACACCTCCCCCAGGTTTTGAGGTTTTCCTCCAACCTACTGAACATTGAAGGATAGTTGGATATATAAAGTCTGTTGATATTGTTTGGAAGAGTGACCCCCAAGTATGGTATTAATGATGAAGCCCAGGAAAAGGGAAGACTTTGTTTTAGCTGGTCCAGTAGTGATGACGGGAGTGAAACGTTTAATGCTAATGACTTTTTGAGATTGATCGATAAGCCTGAAATAGTGCTGAACTTCTGGATTGTTTTGAGGAGAACTGGGATAGAGACTAACGGAGATGTTATGAACAACAACATATCGTCCGCAAATAATGTGCACTTATGTTCCTGGGGTCCACAAGTGACCCCCTTGATGTCTGAGTTTGATCTAATAGCCAAAGCCAGGGTCTCAATGGCGATTACAAAGATCAGCGGTGAAAGAGGGCAACCCTGTCTAGTCCCTTTGCAAATATGGAAACTATCGGAGTAATGGCCTTGAAGGCGAACTTGGGCACTGGGGGAGGAGTAAAGTGAGTGAAAAGTACCCACAAAGTGTGGGCCAAACCCCCATCTCTCCAGGATCTTAAATAGATAGGGCCAAGCTACTGAATCGAAGGCCTTTTCCAGGTCTATTAAAAGTAGCATGCCCGTTTGCTTAGGGCCTCCATCCCATTGGGAATTTAAAAGATTGATTATATCTATGGCCCTCCTCACCTGATCAGGCCCCTGCCTCCCCAGGATGAAGCCCACCTGGTCCTTATGTATATATCTCGCTATGCAGCTAGATATTCTAGTGGCCAGAATTTTTGTCATGATTTTGACATCATTGTTTATAAGAGAGATCGGGCGGTAGTTCCCCACCTTGCTGGATCACTTTCCCCGGTTTAGGTATCACCGATGTAAAAGCTGTGTTTAGGTCTCTGTCCAGGGGGGCTCCATCCCATAGAGAGTTAAAAAATTTTGTCATATAGGGGGCCAAAAGGGACACAAATTTTTTATAGTAACCACTTGAGAAGCCATCTGGGCCTGGTGTTGACCCTTGTTTAAGCGATTTGATTACTTCATGTACTTCTTCCGTGGAAAAGGGTTTGTCTAGTAATTCTCTATGATTTTCATTAAGCTGAGGGATAGGGAGGTCTCTGAGGTAGGCATCTATTTTGGAGGGCGAGGGGGGGGCAGCTATCTATATATAGTTTGTGGTAGAAGTTGTGGAAGGCCTTCATGATGTTGACAGGGTTTTGTGTTAGGTCCCCCGTTGCCGTTCGAATTTTGGGAAAAGAAAGTGTACGTGTTTTAGGGCTCAGTTTGGTCGCTAATTTGGCCCCTATTTTGTTCACTTGATAGTAGAACCTGGCCCCTGACCAATGTAGATGTTTTTCAGCAGAAGTGGTTAGAGTAAGGTTAAGTTGGACCCGGGCCGTTTCTAGTTTTAAAAGAGTTTCCTTTGTAGGGTTGCGTTTGTGCAATTTGCTTGTGGCAAGGAACTTGTCCGTGAGTTTCTAGGTATCTGCTCTTTTCTCTCTCTTTAGTTTACAGGCTAACTGAATCAATCGCCCCCTCATCACTGCCTTATGCGCCGCCCAAAGCGCCGAGGGAGAAATCGAACCGGTGTCATTTTCATGAAAATAATCCCTGATGGACCCCTCTAGGATATTGCAGTGTACTGGGTTGCTTAAAAGAGATTCATTAAGTCTCCATTTGTATGTCTGTTCTACTCTCTGTGGGCAAACCATTGACAAGGACATAATGGAGTGATCCGAAAGTGATGTGTCCATAATCTGGGCTTTCGTAGCTAAAGAAATTGCGATGGCTGGTAAAAAGATGTGATCTATCCTGGCATGAGTCCGGTGCGGGGCTGAATAATGGGTGTAGTCTTTTGCCCTAGGATTGAGTTCTCTCCAAATATCCACCATCCCTAGAGTGTTTAATTGTTGAGCTATTTTGAGACTCTGTCTGGGGGGATGTCTGGTCACTGGTTTCAGCCCACTGGATTTATCCAGGACCGGGTCAAAGGAGAGGTTCGAGTCCCCCCCATGACCACCGTCCCTTTAAAAAGCGGGCTCAATTTCAGAAGCATATCCTCGAAAAATGTCCTTGTCCCCTGTTGGGGGAATAGTAGGAGAGAAAAGTAAATTATTCTCTGTCTATAGTGCCCGTGGTCATCAGGTATCGGCCCTCTGGATCCCTGACCACCTCGGATATTGAATAGTTAAACCTCTTGGAAAAGCCTATAGCTACGCCTCTAGTTTTGTTCTCAGCGTTGGCCAGGTAGAAGTTTGGAAAATTTTGGTGAAGAAATGAGGGATTGTATGAGGAGGGGAAGTGCGTCTCTTGAATGAGGATGATATCAGCTTTTAGACTGTGGTATTGGAGAAATAATTTCCGTTTTTTAATTGGGGAGTTTAGACCCTGGGCATTGTGGGAAAGGATCAGTATCTTACATGGAGTATTAGTGGCCTCAATCACGGATCAGAGAGGTAGAAACACTGTGAGGATAACAGAAGCTTACCCCTGGTGGTCCAGCCGTCTGAATTATTAACATCCTCAGGTAATGCTCGCTGTCTCAAGCCTGCGAGTCGGTGCCAGAACCTCCCCATTCTGGCTATGAAACCGAGGTGACCTGGTTGGTGGGAGGGAAAAAGGTAATGAGAGAGGAGGGTAGAAAAGAGAAAGAAAAAAGAGTTTGTTAAGCTACATCTTAAAAATAACACCCTTATCCCCATGGTCCAGGGAAGGCAGCAAATCCACCTCCCTGGGAAGTTTGGATTGTGTCCGAGAGAAATGCAACTTCCTCTCGGAAACAATGAAAAGCGCATTGTCCGCCCGCCCTAATAAAATAAACTGTTTATGGATTTAGCCCCATAAGGAGCCCAGACTCTCTGGTATAATAATATTGAGCCCCTCGGAAGAAGCGGAGTGTAGGGGAGATATATTCCCTTGTAACATCCATTGCTATGATGCCCCGCGGGTTCCTGGAGAACCCCCTAACCTCGGGGATCCCCAACTGCCCCCCAGCACCCTCTTTCACACCCCCCCTTCCCATCCAACACCAGAAGTGAGCTCCATAGGGAATATAACAACATTATAATCTATTAAACATTTTAAACAACACACCGTACACACAGTTAGTTCACCCCATACCACAACTCCGGGGGAAACCAATTAGGTACACGGTAGAAGAACAGAATTCTAGGAAAAACATCCAACTGAGCTACATAACAAGTAGGTTGTGGAAGGGAAAAAAAATGTGCCCGAAGGCTCGGGGGGAGTCCGTTAGAGGTCAACGGAACAGATCCTGAAGGAGCTGTGCAAGAAATCTTTTCAGGTGCCATCGATCAGTTTGTTAAGGGGGTCGTGAGTCTTTAGCCTTCTTGGTTTGTTGCTTCTGCCAGTCTGGAGTAATTGGGCTAGTTGGAGGAGGTCTCTTGATGGAAGAGGATCCCTTCCCTGTAGTCTGGTGTGGTATCTCTTGGAAGATGAGGCCTAATTGGATCAGCAGCCGCTCACCTTCAGCGAAGGATGAAAATCCATAGGGTTTGTTTTGTAAGGAAAAGTTCAGGCAAAAGGGGAAGGCCCATCTGTATGTAATTTCCCTTTGTGATAGAATCAATAGAAGAGGTTTCAGCGACCGCCTTTTCTGGACCATGAGGGGGGACAGGTCAGCAAAAATCTGTATTATTACCTCCTCTTTGACTGCGTAGTAATGGGGCTTCACTATAATGTCCCTGGGGAGTCCATCTTTCCTCACCGGCTGGAGTGCTCTGTGTGCTCTGTCTAACTCCAGTTTGTGGTCTGGTATATCTGGGATAAGGTTCTTGAGAAGGATACGAACTGCCAGTTGCACTTCCTTTACCGATTCTGGGAGGCCGCGTATTCTGAAGTTGTATCGGCGGGACCTGTTTTCGAGGTCATCTATTTTAAAAAGGGCCACTTCAAGTTGCTCCTGAATGTCCTGAATCCTGGCTGTATTTTGATTGATTCTCGCTGATGACTGGTCAGTTTTCTGTTCTATGTGCTCAATCCTCATCCCCAAGTGCTGGAGGTCAGCCTGTATGGCTGTGGTGATTTGTGTTGCTGTTTGAGTGAGGCCTCTGGCCAGCATTGTGGAAAATGCTTCCATCAAAGTGGGTAGATTTATGGGGGTTTGTGGGGGGGAATATCTGCCAGTGACAGAGTTGGTGGGAGTGCTCAGCATGTCCTTCAGGGGGGTGAGGTGAAAGTCTCCCATGTATCTCCCTATCAGGGATTCCGTGGATGCTGATGAAACGGGGTCCAAGAAAGGTGCACTTACTGAGTTCCTCCCCTGTATTGGGCTGGGGACAGGCTCCTCTTCCTGGTCTGCAATGGACTCCTCTCCCTCCTGGTGTGTGCTGTGTGAACTCGCGGCCGCCATCTTGGATCAGCCTGGCTGCCACAATGATTCCTCCAGCTGCCTTGCGAGGTCTCTTCTAGCGGGCACCCGGTCATCAGTGTATGCCCGGGAATGTCCCCGAGCAGTCCGCGGTGGAGCGGGTCTGGTCCGGGGGCTCTGTCGGCTACAGCGGGCTGCAGTGGGCCAGAATGGTGCGGCGCTCCGTGTTTAAGCGGCCATACTAGGACGCTCTGCACATGCGCCTACCGAGATACCATAAGTCTTTGCTGAAGCATCTTTTGAATGCCTCTAGGGCATGTATTCCCAGTATGGAGACAACAAACCCCAACCCTCATAACACATTGGATTGCCAGGGTGAACGATATCCAACGGATGGAACACCTCACTGTGGTCCTCAGGGATAAGACAGAGGAACACAACAAGCGCTGGCTGCATTGGGACGTTTCATTTTTCAGATGAATATTTAGCATTTTCTTAACTATCTGAAGGTATTTAGTTCTGGAAGCTTGGTTCCTTTTACTGTCAACCCCACAGAAGCTCCCTTACCCCCCCCCCTTTTTATCTATTTATATATTTTCTATGCACCGACCACACGGTACGCCGTTTTTTTTTTTTTTTTTAACGGAGCGGGATGCTCCCTTCTTGAAGGGGGGCACAACTTGCCGCTACTTTACAACTGATGCGTGCCTATAAATGATCTAATCCTCTTAGTATGTACATGGGAGCCATGTTCCTAAAACTACTTATCTACACATGGTTATGTCTTACTTAATATTGAATAAGACCCTGACTTGTTAGACATGACTGATCACCAAAGTGACAGAATGTATATAGTTTGATTTATGATGAAGAATGTTATTTCCAATTCCATCTGGTCACTGCTGACATTCTTTGTCAGGACTGTGCTGTCATGTCATACTACTGTGTTCTGTTGCATACCCTTAAATAACGAATTCAAAAAAAAAAAAAAGATAATAGGAGAACAAAACTTTAAACACTACAATTTGAAAGTATTCAGGCAGGCACTTGCACTACATGCTTTGATGAATTCATCCATAAATATGACCACAAAAGAGGTAGGTATAGTGTGTATAGGTTTGGCAAATTCAGCAGATAGAGTATTGGCATCAGTTGACTTAGTGGTTGGGGGGGAGGGAGGGCCCCCCCAAGAAAAGCCTCTTGCACTCTGCCTGAATTTAAGGACAACAATAACATTTGCACTCATTTTAGGGGGTGTTTAGGGTAAGCACTACAATGGATCTGACAAAATACATTGTTAAGTGACTAGGCGAGGTGTGTATGGGCCCAGGATAGCATGCTGGGGAGGTTAGTGAAGGCACATATGCATGAAGGACAAAAAAGAGCTTTAAAAGCTTACAGCATGCATGAGGACAAAGAGGACATTCACAGCATATTACAATCATGGTAATTATGGAATGATGAAATGAATACAATATAATAGCAAACATTAAATACATAGAATGTGGTGTTAAAGGATAAAACTTACCCTAATATAGTCCTTCTGCAGGACTTGAATGATGGGAGAACAGGTCTCTGGAATACTTATTCCCAGAGCCTTGGGGGAGATCCCAGTTGAGAACTTCAGGTCCTGGGGACTTCTAATCATCACCAAGTACCGCAAAGTGCCGACGAGCCTTTGCTTGGGAGAGATGGCTTTTCGCATGCAGGTTTCCTGCTTCATAATATAAGGGGTCAGCAAAGCCAATAGACGGTGAAAGACATGGTCCGTCATCCGGAGATAATTCCTGAAATCATCAGGATTATTCTCCTGGAGCTCCCGCAGCAAAGGCATATGACAGAATTGGTCACGATTAAGCAACCAATTCTTGGTCCAAGAACTCCTCCTCCCACTGTTCATGGACTGGACTTGGGTCAAAGCAATAACTCCAACACCAAGCCCAACAACAGCACAAACTCTACAACAAATATGTAACCGCAACATGGCTAATAAACGAACGACTGCTCAGAACGAACTGACAGAACGCACTGAAAATCAGAAAGGACCTGACAAGAATGAGCTGAAAATCAGAAACGACTGGACAAGCATGCACTGAAAATCAGAAGCGAACTATAAATAGAACGCACTGAAAGACAGGAAACAAACTGACAAGCAAGCAATGAAGAACAGATACGAACCGACAAGCACAACCTGAAAAGCAGAAATGAACTGAAAAGCATGAGGCTGAAAAGCGCCAATCATCTCTCACTAAACTTCTACTAACATGAGATAAACACGAGATAAGCAGACGGAGGCCAAAGGGTGGCGCAATGGCTATTGAACTTCCTTTTCTTTGGCCACCATATGTCTTGTACGTCACAACGTTTGTAACTGTTGGCCAACATTTGTGTGACCGTGTGTATGCAAGACAAGTTGGAGCTAACACCCTTCGAACAAAAATCCACGGTTTAGTTGTCGGAAAGGCCGATCGTGTGTACGAGGCATTAGGAGTAACTCACTGAAATCTGCCCAAACAAGAGTCTAGTGATAAAGTTTGTAACACGAAATCATAAATTATGAATATAATAAATAACTATAAATAATTATAACAAACAATAATATAAAAGTAACATTTATTCAATAATGTAATCAAATCAAAAACACTGAAATCTGCTCAGTTGCAGAATTGTCGCTGTCGTCACTTTCAGTGTCTGATGATGAATTTCCCTACAAATCACTATCGCTCAATTTTGCAAGTGATTCTAATTTACTATCGCTATTTTCTAGCTGGTCTAAAACCACTTTTGACGTAAAGGGACACTATTTGGTTGTTATGGATAGGGATGAGCCGAACACCCCCCCGGTTCGGTTCACACCAGAACCTGCGAACGGACCGAAAATTCGCACAAACGTTAGAACCCAATTGAAGTCTATGGGACTTGAATGTTCTAAATCAAAAGTGCTAATTTTAAAGGCTAATTTGCATAGTATTGTCCTAAAAAGGGTTTGGGGACCCGGGTCCTGCCCCAGGGGACATGTATCAATGCAAAAAAAAGTTTTAAAAATGGCCGTTTTTTCGGGAGCGGTGATTTTAATGATGCTTAAAGTGAAAAAAAAGTGAAATATTCCTTTAAATATCATACCTGGGGGGTGTCTATAGTGTGCCTGTAAAGTGGCGTGTGTTTTCCGTGCTTAGAACAGTCCCTGCACAAAATGACATTTTTAAAGTAATAAAAGTCATTTAAACTGCTTACGGCTTTAATGTAATGTCCGGTCCCGGTAATATGGATGAAAATCAGTGAGGCATGGATACCCCCCTCCAGTCCATTACCAGGCCCTTTGGGTCTTGTATGGATATTAAGGGGAACCCCGCACCCAAATTAAAAAAAGGAAAGGCGTGGGGCCCCAGGCCCTCTGAACAGCAGTATACAGGTGATGCAAACAAGACAGGGACTGTAGGTTTGTTTTTAAGTAGAATCTGTTTGTAATTTTGAACTGGTACATTTTTAAAGTGTAGCTCCAGCCAAAAAATCTATTTTTAAGCTTTTTGGAAAACATAGGGAAGGGTTATCACCCCTGTGACATTTGTTTTGCTGTCTGTGCACCTCTTCAGAAGATTTTACCTCACTTTCTGTCCCAATGACAAATGTTTTTTGACAATTTGGGATTTTTAGTGAAACAAGGATTGGTAATAAAGCATCAGTGGAAAGGAGACAAGTTTTTCCAATATTAACTCTTACAGGAGAGAATTCCCCTTCCTAGGGGTAGATTTCATCTCACTTCCCGTTGTCTCCTTCCGTTTACAAGTAGGAGTCGTTTGTAAGTTGGATGTTTGAAAGTAGGGGCCTGCCTATATACTCTGCAGAAATTGGGACCTTAGGTGTTGGTGTTGCCACAACACTGTAAGCCCTCACAGGGCCTTTGGTGGTGGTGGTGCTGGTGCCACAGGACTGTAAGTCCTCACAGTTACTCTTGGGAGCTGGAACGGACCCTGCTGTGAAATATTAGATCAAGAATTATAATTACATGCACCTGTTGAACAGGGGCAGAAAAATTGGGCCTTTGGTGGTGGTGGTGCTGGAGCCACAACACTGTAAGTCCTCACAGTTACTCTTGGTGAGCGCAGAAACGGGCCCTGCTGTGAAATATTAGATCAAGAATTGTAATTACCGTATTTATCGGCGTATAACACGCACTTTTGATCCCCTGCGATCCCCCGTTGTCAGATCTAAAAAATCGCCGACCGCAATTTGAAAATGGCGCCGCCGAAATACACAGTGCCAGTCCTCGGCTCTTCTCGGCCACTTTCGGCTTCACTCGAGCGCCGCCCGAACCTAGCCGAGTGTACTCGGCTAGGTTCGGATAGCTCTGCTCACCGTCACGCCCATCCAGAGTGGAGCCGAAAGTGAACGAGAGCCGCCGAGAAGAGCCGAGGACCGGCTCTGTGTATTTCGGTGCCGGCGGCACCATTTTCAAATCGCGGTCGGCGATTTTGAAGCTCAGCGAGCTGCAAGGCTGGACTGGGGCAAGGCTGGACTGGGGCAAGGCTGCACTGGGGCAAAGCTGCACTGGGGAAAAGCTGCACTGGGACAAGGCTGCAATAGACACTGGGGAAGGCTGCACTGACAAGGCTGCACTGACAAGGCTGCACTGACATGGCTGCACTGACATGGCTGCACTGACATGGCTGCACTGGCAAGACTGCACTGACAAGACTGCACTGACAAGGCTGCAATGATGGGCATTTAAATGTAAGTTTTTTTTCCCTTCAACTTCCCTCCTAAAAGTTTTTTTTCCTTAAAATTCCCTCCTAAAATGGGGTGCGTGTTATACGCCGGTGCGTGTTATACGCCGATAAATACGGTACATGTCCCTGTTGAACAGGGCTGAATAATTGGGCCTTAGGCACTGGTGCTGGTGCCACAACACTGCAACCCCCCACAGATACTCTAGTTTGAGCGCAGGAACGAGCCCTGCTGCAAAGTATTGCATCAAAAATTGTAATTACACGCCCCTGTTAAACAGGGGCTGAAAATGTGGGCCTTAGGCACTGGTGCTGGTGCCACAACACTGCAACCCCTGACAAATACTCTAGCTGAGTGCAGCAACGAACCCTCCTTGCAAAATATTGCAGCAAAAATTGTAATTACATGCCCCTGTTAAACAGGGGCTGAAAAATTGGGCCTTAGCCACTGGTGGCGGCACCCAGAACCAAAAATATTCTTAAAAGCTATCAGCATGATCATTTATGAAGTAGAGGATAGTCACTCAGCATAACAGGATAGTCACTCAGCATCAGCATAGGCAGTCTTGAAGGGATCTGACATTTAAAAAAAAAATATTCAGTTACATCAGCATCAGGTGCTTGGTAGCTGGTGGTGATCCAAGACTGATTCATTTTTATGAAGGTCAGTCGATCGACCGAGTCGGTGGACAGGTGCACCCTGTGATCAGTTACAAAACCTCCAGCAGCACTGAATGTGCGTTCCGAAAGAAAGCTGGATGCAGGACAGGCCAGTAGCTCAATTGCATACTGTGCAAGCTCTGGCCAGTGATCAATCCTCAAGACCCAGTAACCCAAAGGATTTTCGGTGGGAAAGGTGTCCAAGTCAGATCTTGCCCCTAGGTATTCCTGCACCATGTAAAACAGACGCTAGTGATGGTTGCTGGAACTGATCATACCTTGGGGTTGCGGACTAAAAAATTGTCTGAACGCATTGGTCAGACGGCCACCTTCTCCACAGCTCCTTCTTTGACTGACCGAAACCTCAGCAACACGTTGTCCAGGAACAGGAGTTTGTAACCTCCCAGTCTCCGGGAACGCGTTGCACAGACCTTTCTGCAAGGCCTCCCGAAGATGTTTCATCCTCTGCTCCCTCTGCGATGGCAAGATAAGGTCCGCAACCTAACCCTTGTAAAGTGGATCAAGGAGGGTTGCCAGCCAGTATTGATCCCTCTACTTGATACCACGAATACGAGGATCCTTCCGCAGGCTTTACAGGATCAGGGAGGCAATGCAGCATAGGTTTGCTGAGGCATTCGGTCCAGAGTCCTCTGGGTCACTAAGTACGACATGATCCGCAGCCACCTCTTCCCAGCCACGTACAAGTCCATGGGTTTCTTGAGACTGTAAATTATCCCTTAAAGACTGCTGCTGATGCTGAGTGCCAGGCTCCACCTCCATGCTGACACAATCCACCTCTTCCTCTTCCTCCTCCTTCTCCTCCTCGTCCTCTTCCTGTGTGATCAGCAGGCACGCAGGAACACTGTCTGGAAAAAGGGGGCCTTGAGAGCTAAGGAAGTCCTCCTCTTCCTGCCTCTGTTCTGCCTCAAGTGCCCTGTCCATTATTTCATGCAGCGTGTGCTCCAACAGGTGAACAAGGGGGACAGTGTCACTGATGCATGCACTGTCACTGCTCACCATCCTTGTGGCCTCTTCAAATGGTGACAGGACAGTGCATGCATCCCTGATCATGGCCCACTGGCGTGGAGAAAAAAGAGGTGCTCATTGATGGCTCTCTGCTGCGTGTGCAGCCACTGCAGCATGGCCAACGTTGAGTTCCACCTGGTGGGCATGCCACAGATTAGGCGGTTTTTGGGCAGGTTAAATTCCTTTTGGAGGTCAGCCAGCCAAGCACTGGCATTATATGACCTGCGGAAATGCACACAGACTTTCCTGGCCTGCCTTAGGACATCCTGTAAGCCCGGGTACCTGCCCAAGAACCACTGCACCACCAAGTTAAGGACATGAGCCAAACAGGTCACATGTGTCAGTTGACCCTGTCGGAGGGCGGAGAGGAGGTTGGTGCCATTGTCGCAAACCACCATACCTCCCTTAAGCTCTGCCCCAGTGTGGCTCCTGTCGCCCAAGCACACCAGCTCAAGCACCGCATGGCATCTTTTGGCCTGCGTGCTTGCGTAGCCCCTTGAACGCCTATGGAGCACCACTGGTTCTGAAGTCAAATCAGCACATTAAGAGGCCATGGAGGAAGAAGAAGAGGAGGGGTGGAGGAGAGAGGTGTGGCAGAATCACCACTAGTAGTATTTTGGAGGCGTGGTGGCATAACAACCTCCAATATTACTGCACCCTGTCCTGTATCCTTCCCAGCTGCCAGGAGAGTCACCCAGTGCGCGGTGAAAGATAGGTAACGTCCCTGTCCATGCCTGCTGGACCATGAGTCAGGTGCAATATGCACCTTACCGCTGACCGCCCTGTCCAGCGAGGCCAAGACATTGCCTTCCACATGCCGGTAGAGAGCTCACCTTCCGTGAGAAAAAGTGGTGTTTGGGAACCTGCCACTGAGGAACCGCACATTCCACAAACTCACGGAAGGGGGCAGAGTCTACCAACTGAAAAGGCAGCAGTTGAAGTGCTAGCAATTTAGCCACGCTAGCATTCAACTGCTGGCCACGAGGATGGCTGGGAGCAAACTTCTTTCGGCGTTGCAGCAGCTAGGGCAGGGAAATTTGCCTGGTACAATCTGACGTTGGTGTACCGATAGCAGATTGCCCCCAAGCACTTGGCTGTGACAAGCCTAATTCTACACCTTCATTCCTCTCAGTGCAGGTCTCAGAGAGGACTGAGGGTATAGTGGCGTTAGAGATCCCAGCTGATGAGGAGCAAGGAGAGGTTCTCTTTGTTCTTTGGTGTGGGTCTTTTAGGTACGCTTGCCAATGAACTGCATGGCAGGTCAACATATGTCTGGTCAAGCATGTGGTGCCCAAGCGGGAGATATTTTGGCCATGAAAGATACGCTTGACACATATGTTGCAAATAGCAGCGGTGGGATTTGATGCACTCGTCTCAAAAAAGGCCCACACCAAAGAACTTTTGGAATAACATGCAGAGACAGCAGTGCCCTGCACATGCGGAGCTCTGCGGTGTGATGCAGTCGGTGTGCTGCCCTTAAGCTGGCCCCTGGAGGGCATCCTGCCTCGTTGGTGATGTGCCTCCTCCTCATCCTCCTACTCTCTCCTATCAGGCACCCACGTGGAGTCAGTGACCCCATCATCCCCTACCTCCTCATCACTGGAGGAAAGCTGGCAGTATGCTGCAGCTGGGGGATCATGACTGCCAGATTGCTGTCCTTCTTGGGCACCCCCTCTCTCTGGGCTCACGTTACTGCCTTCCTCTAGCTGGGTACCATCATCAGAGCCTTCAAAATGCTGGGCATCCTCCTGGAGCATGTACCCAACACTGTGATCAAACAGTTCGGGGGACTCCTTAGGAGGACATGGTGGGGCTAGGGAAGGAGTGACTGATGCCATTGAGCCGAGGGAAGAGGATGCGTTGGCAGCTGCTTTGCCAGACAAAGTACCCTGAGCCTGGGTGAGAGAGGATGAGGAGGATGAGGACGGCTCATGAGGAGGATGAGGACGGTCATCCACTCTATCAAGTCTTCCGCATGTTTCGGCTCAACACGGCCAGCTGCCAAAAAAAAGAACAAGCATGTCCCACGGCCACATGCTAATGAGGATGCACCATCTCCAAGACCAGCACTGTTGCCTCTAGACACAGAGAATGCTTGCCCTCTTATTGCCTTGTGACTGTCTGCCTCTCCTTGTTGGCATTCCAGACATACTAATGGCCTGCAGTGAGATGTAGCTGCACAAAGCTGGCATGTATATAAATACTGATATAGCAGCTAGCAGAATCAACTGCCTGCCTGTAGTATTATTAGTATGAGAACACCAGCAATTGTCTTCAGGTAGCTTTAGGTGCACACTGTGCGGAGGACGCATTACACTAACTGTAAATACTGTAACTGCCTGCCTGTGGTATTAATAGGACCAGAAGAACACCACCAATTTTATTCAGGTAGCTTTGGGTGCACACTGTGCAAAAGACACATTACACTAACTGTAAATACTGTAGCTGCCTGCCTGTGGTATTAATAGGATCAGAAGAACACCATCAATTTTCTTCAGGTAGCTTTAGGTGCACACTGTGCAGAGGGCACAGTACAGTAAATGTAAATACTGTAGCTGCCTGACTGTGGTATTAATATAGGATCAGAAGAACACCACTAATTTTCTTAAGGTAGCTTTAGGTGCACACTGTGCAGAGGACACAGTACACTAACTGTAAATATCGTAGCTGCCTGCCTGTGGTATTAATAGGAGCAGAACAACAGCAACTGTCTCCAGGTAGCTTTAGGTGCACACTGTGCAGAGGAAACACTACACTAAGTGAAATTACTGTAGTATTAATAGGATCAGAAGAACACCATTAATTTTCTTCAGGTAGCTTTAGGTGCACACTGTGCAGGGGACGAACTACACTAAATTGTAAATACTGCAGCTGCATGCGGTACTGTACTAATAGGATCAGAAGAACACCACCAATATTCTTCAGGTAGCTTTAGGTGCACACTGTGCAGGGGACGCACTACACTAAATTGTAAATACTGCAGCTGCATGCAGTACTGTACTATTAGGATCAGAAGAACACCACCAATTTTCTTCAGGTATCTTTAGGTGCACACTGTGCAGAGGATGCACTACACTAACTTGTAAATACTACAGCTGCCTGTGGTACTGTACTAATAGGATCAGAAGATTTGCAGAGGATGCACTACACTAACTGTAAATGCTGTAGCTGCATACCTTTGGTATTAATAGAAACAGAAGAACACCAGTAATTTTCTTCAGGTAACTTAAGGTGCACACTGTGCAGAGGACACAGTACACTAACTGTAAATACTGTAGCTGCCTGTCTGTGGCATTAATAGGAGCAGAACAACAGCAATTGTCAACAAGTAGCTTTAGGTGCACACTGTGAAGAGGACACACTACACTAACTGTAAATATTGTAGCTGCCTGCCTGTGGTATTAATAGGATCATAAGAACACCACTAATCTTCTTCAGGTAGCTTTAGGTGCACACTGTGCAGGGGACACACTACACTAAATTGTAAATACTAAAGCTGCCTGCGGTACTGTACTAAGAGGATCAGAAGAACACCACTAATTTTCTTCAGGTAGCTTTAGGTGCACACTGTGCAGAGGATGCACTACACTAACTTGTAAATACTAAAGCTGCCCATGGTACTGTACTAATAGGATCAGAAGAACACCACTAATTTTCTTCAGGTAGCTTTAGGTGTACACTGTCCAGAGGATGCAGTACACTAACTGTAAATAGTGTAACTGCCTGCCTGTGGTATTAATAGGAGCAGAACAACAGCAATTGTCTTCAGGTAGCTTTAGGTGCACACTGTGCAGAGGATGCAGTACACTAACTGTAAATACTGTAGCTGCCTGCCTGTGGTATTAATAGGATCAGAAGAACACCACTAATTTTCTTCAGATAGCTTTAGTTGCACACTGTGCAGGGAACGCAGTACACTAAATTGTAAATACTGCAGCTGCCTGCGGTACTGTGCTAATAGGATCAGAAGTACACCACTAATTTTCTTCAGGTAGCTTTAGGTGCACACTGTGCAGAGGATGCACTACACTAACTTGTAGATAAAGCATCTGCCTGCTGTACTGTACTAATAGGATCAGAAGAACACCACCAATTTTCCTCAGGTATCTTTAGGTGCACACTGTGCAGAGGATGCACTACACTAACTTGTAAATACTACAGCTGCCTGTGGTACTGTACTAATAGGATCAGAAGAACACCACTAATTTTCTTCAGGTAGCTTTAGGTGCACACTTTGCAGAGGATGCACTACACTAACTGTAAATGCTGTAGCTGCATACCTTTGGTATTAATAGAATCAGAAGAACACCAGTAATTTTCTTCAGGTAACTTAAGGTGCACACTGTGCAGAGATCACAGTACACTAACTGTAAATACCGTAGCTGCCTGCCTGTGGCATTAATAGGAGCAGAACAACAGCAACTGTCAACAAGTAGCTTTAGGTGCACACTGTGAAGAGGACGCACTACACTAACTGTAAATATTGTAGCTGCCTGCCTGTGGTATTAATAGGATCATAAGAACACCACTAATCTTCTTCAGGTAGCTTTAGGTGCACACTATGCAGAGGACACACTACACTAACTTGTAAATACTGCAGCTGCCTGCGATACTGTACTATTAGGATCAAAAGAACACCACTAATTTTCTTCAGGTAGCTTTAGGTGCACACTGTGCAGAGGATGCACTACACTAACTTGTAAATACTAAAACTTACATGGTACTGTACTAATAGGATCAGAAGAACACCACTAATTTTCTTCAGATAGCTTTAGGTGCACACTGTGCAGGGGACGCACTACACTAAATTGTAAATTCTGCAGCTGCCTGCTGTACTGTACTAATAGGATCAGAAGAACATCACTAATTTTCCTCAGGTAGCTTTAGGTGCACACTGTGAAGAGGACGCACTACACTAACTTGTAAATACTACAGCTGCCTGTGGTACTGTACTAATAGGATCAGAAGAACAGAGCTAATTTTGTTTAGGTAGCTTTAGGTGCACACTGTGCAGGGAACACACTAAACTAACTTGTAAATACTGCAGCTGCCTGCGGTACTCTACTAATAGAATCAGAAGAACACCACTAATTTTCTTCAGGTAGCTTTAGGTGCACACTATGCAGAGGACGCACTACACTAACTTTTAAATACTGCAGCTGCCTGCGGTACTGTACTATTAGGATCAAAAGAACACCACTAATTTTCTTCAGGTAGCTTTAAGTGCACACTGTGCAGAGGACGCACTACACTAACTTGTAAATACTAAAACTGCCCGTGGTACTGTACTAATAGGATCAGAAGAACACCACTAAATTTCTTCAGTTAGCTTTAGGTGCACACTGTGCAAAGGATGCAGTACACTAACTGTAAATACTGTTACTGCCTGCCTGTGGTATTAATAGGAGCAGAACAACAGCAATTGTCTTCAGGTAGCTTTAGGTGCACACTGTGCTGAGGACATAGTACACTAACTGTAAATACTGTAGCTGCCTGCCTGTGGTATTAATAGGATCAGAATAAAACCTCCAATTTTATTCAGGTACCTTTAGGTGCACACTGTGCAGAGGACACAGTACACTAAACGTAAATACTGTAGCTGCCTGCCTGCGGTATTAATATAGGATCAGAAGAACACCACCAATTTTATTCAGGTAGCTTTAGGTGCACACTGTGCAGAGGAGGCACTACACTAACTGTAAATACTGTAGCTGCCTGCCTGTGGTATTGTTAGGATCAGAAGAACACCACTAATTTTCTTCAGGTAGTTTTAGGTGCACACTGTGCAGGGGACGCACTACACTAACTGGTAAATACTGCATCTGCCTGCGATACTGTACTAATAGGATCAGCAGAACACCACTAATTATGTTTAGGTAGCTTTAGGTACACACTGTGCAGAGGACACAGTGCACTAATAGTAAATACTGTAGCTTCCTGCCTGTGGTATTAATAGGAGCAGAACAACAGCAATTGTCTCCAAGTAGCTTTAGGTGCACACTGTGCAGAGGACGTGCTACACTAACTGTAAATACTGTAGCTGAGTGCCTGTGGTATTAATAGGATCAGAAGAACACCACTAATTTTCTTCAGATAGCTTTAGGTGCACACTATGCAGGGGACGCACTACACTAAATTGTAAATACTGCAGCTGCCTGCTGTACTGTACAAATAGGATCAGAAGAAAACCACTAATTTTCTTCAGGTAGCTTTAGGTGCACACTGTGCAGAGGATGCACTACACTAACTTGTAAATACTGCAGCTGCCTGTGGTACTGTACTAATAGGATCAGAAGAACATCACTAATTTTCTTCAGGTAGCTTTAGGTGCACACTGTGCAGAGGACGCACTACACTAACTTGTAAAAACTGCAGCTGCCTGCAGTACTGTACTAATAGGATCAGAAGAACACCACTAATTTTGTTTAGGTAGCTTTAGGTGCACACTGTGCAGAGGACACAGTGCACTAACTGTAAATGCTGTAGCTGCCTGCCTAAGGTATTAATAGGAGCAGAACAACAGCAATTGTCTCCAGGAAGCTTTAGGTGCACACTGTGCAGAGGACGCACTACACTAACTGTAAATGGTATAGATGCCTGCCTTTGGTATTAATAGGATCAGAAGAACATCACTAATTTTCTTCAGGTAGCTTTAGGTGCACACTGTGCAGACGACACAGTACACTAACTGTAAATTCTGTAGCTGCCTGCCTGTGGTATTAATAGGAGCAGAACAACAGCAATTGTCTCCAGGTAGCTTTAGGTGCAAACTGTGCCGAGGATGCACTACACTAACTGTAAATACTGTAGCTGTGGTATTAATAGGATCAGAAGAACACCACCAATTTTATTCAGGTAGCTTTAGGTGCACTCTGTGCAGAGGACACAGTACATTAATTGAAAATTCTGTAGCTGCCTGCCTGTGGTATTAATAGGAGCAGAATAACATCAATTTTCTTCAGGTAGCTTTAGGTGCACACTGTGCAGAGCACGCAGTACACTAACTGTAAAAACTGTAGCTGCCTGTCTGTGGTATTAATAGAATCAGAATAACACCACTAATTTTATTCAGGTACCTTTAGGTGCACACTGTGCAGAGGACACAGTACACTAAATGTAAATACTGTAGCTGCCTGCCTGCGGTATTAATATAGGATCAGAAGAATACCACCAATTTTATTCAGGTAGCTTTAGGTGCACACTGTGCAGAGGAGGCACTACACTAACTGTAAATACTGTAGCTGCCTGCCTGTAGTATTATTAGGATCAGAAGAACACCACTAATTTTCTTCAGGTAGTTTTAGGTGCATACTGTGCAGGGGACGCACTACACTAAATTGTAAATACTGCAGGTGCCTGCGGTACTGTACTAATAGGATCAGAAGAACACCACTAATTTTCTACAGATAGCATTAGGTGCACACTGTGCAGAGGAAGCACTACACTAACTTGAAAATACTGCAGCTGCCTGCGGTACTGAACAAATAGGATCAGAAGAACACTACTAATTTTCTTCAGGTACCTTTAGGTGTACACTGTCCAGAGGATGCAGTACACTAACTGTAAATAGTGTAACTGCCTGCCCGTGGTATTAATAGGAGCAGAACAACAGCAATTGTCTTCAGGTAGCTTTAGGTGCACACTGTGCAGAGGATGCAGTACACTAACTGTAAATACTGTAGCTGCCTGTCTGTGGTATTAATAGGATCAGAAGAACACCACTAATTTTCTTCAGGTAGCTTTAGGTGCACACTGTGAACAGGACGCACTACACTAACTTGTAAATACTACAGCTGCCTGTGGTACTGTACTAATAGGATCAGAAGAACATCACTAATTTTCTACAGGTAGCTTTAGGTGCACACTGTGCAGAGGACACACTACCCTATTTTGTAAATACTGCAGCTGCCTGCGGTACTGTACTAATAGGATCAGAAGAACGCCACTAATTTTCTTCAGGTAGCTTTAGGTGCACACTGTGCAGAGGATGCACTATACTAGCTTGTAAATACTGCAGCTGATTGTGGTACTGTACTAATAGGATGAGCAGAACACCACTAATTTTGTTTAGGTAGCTTTAGGTGCACACTGTGCAGAAGACACAGTGCACTAACAGTAAATACTGTAGCTGCCTGCCTGTGGTATTAATAGGAGCAGAAAAACAGCAATTGTCTCCAAGTAGCTTTAGGTGCACACTGTGCAGAGGATGCACTACACTAACTGTAAATACTTTAGCTGAGTGCCTGTGTTATTAAAAGGATCAGAAGAACACCACTAATTTTCTTCAGATAGCTTTAGGTGCACACTGTGCAGGGGACGCACTACACTAAATTGTAAATTCTGCAGCTGCCTGCTGTACTGTACTAATAGGATCAGAAGAACATCACTAATTTTCCTCAGGTAGCTTTAGGTGCACACTGTGAAGAGGACACACTACACTAACTTGTAAATACTACAGCTGCCTGTGGTACTGTACTAATAGGATCAGAAGAACAGAGCTAATTTTGTTTAGGTAGCTTTAGGTGCACACTGTGCAGAGGACACACTAAACTAACTTGTAAATACTGCAGCTGCCTGCGGTACTCTACTAATAGAATCAGAAGAACACCACTAATTTTCTTCAGGTAGCTTTAGGTGCACACTATGCAGAGGACGCACTACACTAACTTTTAAATACTGCAGCTGCCTGCGGTACTGTACTATTAGAATCAAAAGGACACCACTAATTTTCTTCAGGTAGCTTTAAGTGCACACTGTGCAGAGGACGCACTACACTAACTTGTAAATACTAAAACTGCCCGTGGTACTGTACTAATAGGATCAGAAGAACACCACTAAATTTCTTCAGTTAGCTTTAGGTGCACACTGTGCAAAGGATGCAGTACACTAACTGTAAATACTGTTACTGCCTGCCTGTGGTATTAATAGGAGCAGAACAACAGCAATTGTCTTCAGGTAGCTTTAGGTGCACACTGTGCAGAAGACGCAGTACACTAACTGTAAATACTGTAGCTGCCTGTCTGTGGTATTAATAGGATCAGAAGAACACCACTAATTTTCTTCAGGTAGCTTTAGGTGCACACTGTGAACAGGACGCACTACACTAACTTGTAAATACTACAGCTGCCTGTGGTACTGTACTAATAGGATCAGAAGAACATCACTAATTTTCTACAGGTAGCTTTAGGTGCACACTGTGCAAAGGACACACTACACTATTTTGTAAATACTGCAGCTGCCTGCGGTACTGTACTAATAGGATCAGAAGAACGCCACTAATTTTCTTCAGGTAGCTTTAGGTGCACACTGTGCAGAGGACGCACTATACTAGCTTGTAAATACTGCAGCTGATTGTGGTACTGTACTAATAGGATCAGCAGAACACCACTAATTTTGTTTAGGTAGCTTTAGGTGCACACTGTGCAGAAGACACAGTGCACTAACAGTAAATACTGTAGCTGCCTGCCTGTGGTATTAATAGGAGCAGAACAACAGCAATTGTCTCCAAGTAGCTTTAGGTGCACACTGTGCAGAGGACGCACTACACTAACTGTAAATACTGTAGCTGAGTGCCTGTGTTATTAAAAGGATCAGAAGAACACCACTAATTTTCTTCAGATAGCTTTAGGTGCACACTGTGCAGGGGATGCACTACACTAAATTGTAAATTCTGCAGCTGCCTGCTGTACTGTACTAATAGGATCAGAAGAACATCACTAATTTTCCTCAGGTAGCTTTAGGTGCACACTGTGAAGAGGACTCACTACACTAACTTGTAAATACTACAGCTGCCTGTGGTACTGTACTAATAGGATCAGAAGAACAGAGCTAATTTTGTTTAGGTAGCTTTAGGTGCACACTGTGCAGAGGACACACTAATCTAACTTGTAAATACTGCAGCTGCCTGCGGTACTCTACTAATAGAATCAGAAGAACACCACTAATTTTCTTCAGGTAGCTTTAGGTGCACACTATGCAGAGGACGCACTACACTAACTTTTAAATACTGCAGCTGCCTGCGGTACTGTACTATTAGGATCAAAAGAACACCACTAATTTTCTTCAGGTAGCTTTAAGTGCACACTGTGCAGAGGACGCACTACACTAACTTGTAAATACTAAAACTGCCCGTGGTACTGTACTAATAGGATCAGAAGAACACCACTAAATTTCTTCAGTTAGCTTTAGGTGCACACTGTGCAAAGGATGCTGTACACTAACTGTAAATACTGTTACTGCCTGCCTGTGGTATTAATAGGAGCAGAACAACAGCAATTGTCTTCAGGTAGCTTTAGGTGCACACTGTGCTGAGGACATAGTACACTAACTGTAAATACTGTAGCTGCCTGTCTGTGGTATTAATAGGATCAGAATAACACCTCCAATTTTATTCAGGTACCTTTAGGTGCACACAGCACACTAAACGTAAATACTGTAGCTGCCTGCCTGCGGTATTAATATAGGATCAGAAGAACACCACCAATTTTATTCAGGTAGCTTTAGGTGCACACTGTGCAGAGGAGGCACTACACTAACTGTAAATACTGTAGCTGCCTGCCTGTGGTATTGTTAGGATCAGAAGAACACCACTAATTTTCTTCAGGTAGTTTTAGGTGCACACTGTGCAGGGGACGCACTACACTAACTGGTAAATACTGCATCTGCCTGCGATACTGTACTAATAGGATCAGCAGAACACCACTAATTATGTTTAGGTAGCTTTAGGTGCACACTGTGCAGAGGACACAGTGCACTAATAGTAAATACTGTAGCTTCCTGCCTGTGGTATTAATAGGAGCAGAACAACAGCAATTGTCTCCAAGTAGCTTTAGGTGCACACTGTGCAGAGGACGTGCTACACTAACTGTAAATACTGTAGCTGAGTGCCTGTGGTATTAATAGGATCAGAAGAACACCACTAATTTTCTTCAGATAGCTTTAGGTGCATACTATGCAGGGGACGCACTACACTAAATTGTAAATACTGCAGCTGCCTGCTGTACTGTACTAATAGGATCAGAAGAAAACCACTAATTTTCTTCAGGTAGCTTTAGGTGCACACTGTGCAGAGGATGCACTACACTAACTTGTAAATACTGCAGCTGCCTGTGGTACTGTACTAATAGGATCAGAAGAACATCACTAATTTTCTTCAGGTAGCTTTAGGTGCACACTGTGCAGAGGACGCACTACACTAACTTGTAAAAACTGCAGCTGCCTGCAGTACTGTACTAATAGGATCAGAAGAACACCACTAATATTGTTTAGGTAGCTTTAGGTGCACACTGTGCAGAGGACACAGTGCACTAACTGTAAATGCTGTAGCTGCCTGCCTAAGGTATTAATAGGAGCAGAACAACAGCAATTGTCTCCAGGAAGCTTTAGGTGCACACTGTGCAGAGGACGCATTACACTAACTGTAAATGGTATAGATGCCTGCCTTTGGTATTAATAGGATCAGAAGAACATCACTAATTTTCTTCAGGTAGCTTTAGGTGCACACTGTGCAGACGGCACAGTACACTATCTGTAAATTCTGTAGCTGCCTGCCTGTGGTATTAATAGGAGCAGAACAACAGCAATTGTCTCCAGGTAGCTTTAGGTGCAAACTGTGCCGAAGACGCACTACACTAACTGTAAATACTGTAGCTGTGGTATTAATAGGATCAGAAGAACACCACCAATTTTATTCAGGTAGCTTTAGGTGCACTCTGTGCAGAGGACACAGTACATTAATTGTAAATTCTGTAGCTGCCTGCCTGTGGTATTAATAGGAGCAGAACAACATCAATTTTCCTCAGGTAGCTTTAGGTGCACACTGTGCAGAGCACGCAGTACACTAACTGTAAATACTGTAGCTGCCTGTCTGTGGTATTAATAGAATCAGAATAACACCACTAATTTTATTCAGGTACCTTTAGGTGCACACTGTGCAGAGGACACAGTACACTAAATGTAAATAATGTAGCTGCCTGCCTGCGGTATTAATATAGGATCAGAAGAACACCACCAATTTTATTCAGGTAGATTTAGGTGCACACTGTGCAGAGGAGGCACTACACTAACTGTAAATACTGTAGCTGCCTGCCTGTGGTATTATTAGGATCAGAAGAACACCACTAATTTTCTTCAGGTAGTTTTAGGTGCACACTGTGCAGGGGACGCACTACACTAAATTGTAAATACTGCAGGTGCCTGCGGTACTGTACTAATAGGATCAGAAGAACACCACTAATTTTCTACAGATAGCATTAGGTGCACACTGTGCAGAGGAAGCACTACACTAACTTGAAAATACTGCAGCTGCCTGCGGTACTGAACTAATAGGATCAGAAGAACACCACTAATTTTCTTCAGGTACCTTTAGGTGTACACTGTCCAGAGGATGCAGTACACTAACTGTAAATACTGTAACTGCCTGCCTGTGGTATTAATAGGAGCAGAACAACAGCAATTGTCTTCAGGTAGCTTTAGGTGCACACTGTGCAGAGGACGCAGTACACTAACCGTAAATACTGTAGCTGCCTGCCTGTGATATTAATAGGATCAGAAGAACACCACTAATTTTCTTCAGATAGCTTTAGGTGCACACTGTGCAGGGAACGCAGTACACTAAATTGTTAATACTGCAGCTGCCTGCGGTACTGTGCTAAAAGGATCAGAGGTACACCATTAATTTTCTTCAGGTAGTTTTAGGTGCACATTGTGCAGAGGATTCACTACACTAACTTGTAAATACTGCAGCTGCCTGCGGTACTGTAATAATAGGATCAGAAGAACACCACTAATTTTATTTAGGTAGCTTTAGGTGCACACTGTGCAGAGGACGCACTAAACTAACTTGTAAATGCTGCAGCTGCCTGCGGTACTCTACTAATAGAATCAGAAGAACACCACTAATTTTCTTCAGGTAGCTTTAGGTGCACACTATGCAGAGGACGCACTACACTAACTTGTAAATACTGCAGCTGCCTGCGATACTGTACTATTAGGATATAAAGAACACCACTAATTTTCTTCAGGTAGCTTTAGGTGCACACTGTGCAGAGGATGCACTACACTAACTTGTAAATACTAAAACTTACGTGCTACTGTACTAATAGGATCAGAAGAACACCACTAATTTTCTTTAGGTAGCATTAGGTGCACACTGTGCAGAGGACGCAGAACACTAACTGTAAATACTGTAGCTGCCTGTCTGTGGTATTACTAGGATCAGAAGAACACCAGTAATTTTCTACAGGTAGCTTTAGGTGCACACTGTGCAGAGGACACACTACACTATTTTGTAAATACTGCAGCTGCCTGCGGTACTGTACTAATAGGATCAGAAGAACGCCACTAATTTTCTTCAGGTAGCTTTAGGTGCACACTGTGCAGAGGACGCACTATACTAGCTTGTAAATACTGCAGCTGATTGCGGTACTGTACTAATAGGATCAGAAGAACACCACTAATTTTGTTTAGGTAGCTTTAGGTGCACACTGTGCAGAAGACACAGTGCACCAACAGTAAATACTGTAGCTGCCCGCCTGTGGTATTAATAGGAGCAGAACAACAGCAATTGTCTCCAAGTAGCTTTAAGTGCACACTGTGCAGAGGACGCACTACACTAACTGTAAATACTGTAGCTGAGTGCCTGTGTTATTAAAAGGATCAGAAGAACACCACTAATTTTCTTCAGATAGCATTAGGTGCACACTGTGCAGAGGAAGCACTACACTAACTTGTAAATACTGCAGCTGCCTGCGGTACTGAACTAATAGGATCAGAAGAACACCACTAATTTTGTTTCGGTAGCTTTAGGTGCACACTGTACAGAGGACACTGTGCACTAACTGTAAATACTCTAGCTGCCTGCCTGGGGTATTAATAGGAGCAGAACATCAGCAATTGTCTCCAGGTAGCTTTAGGTGCATACTGTGCAGAGGACGCACTACACTAACTGTAAATACTGTAGCTGCCTGCCTGTGGTATTACTAGGATCAGAAGAACACAACCAATATTATTCAGGTAGCTTTAGGTGCACTCTGTGCAGAAGACAAAGTACATTAACTGGAAATTCTGTAGCTGCCTCCCTGCGGTATTAATATAGGATCAGAAGAACACCACCAATTTTATTCAGGTAGCTTTAGGTGCACACTGTGCAGAGGAGGCACTACACTAACTATAAAATCTGTAGCTGCCTGCCCGAGGTATTATTAGGATCAGAAGAACACCACTAATTTTCTTTAGGTAGCTTTAGGTGCACACTGTGCAGAGGACGCACTACACTAACTTGTAAATACTGCAGCTGCCTGCTGTACTGTACTAATAGGATCAGAAGAACACCACTAATTTTGTTTAGGTAGCTTTTGTGCACACTGTGATGAGGACTCACTAAACTAACTTGTAAATACTGCAGCTTCCTGCAGTACTGTACTAATAGAATCAGAAGAACACCACTAATTTTCTTCAAGTAGTTTAAGCCCACACTATGCAGAGGACGCACTACACTAACTTTTAAATACTGCAGCTGTCTGTGGTGCTTTACTAATAGTATCAGAAGAACACCACTAATTTTCTTCAAGTAGCTTTAGGTGCATACTGTGCAGAGAATGCACTACACTGTGCAGAGAACGCACTGTGGTATTAACAGGCTCAGAATAACACCACTAATTTTCTTCAGGTAGCTTTAGGTACACACTGTCCAGGGGATGCACTACACTAAATTGTAAATACTGCAGCTGCCTGCGGTATTGTACTAATAGGATCAGAAGTACACCACTAATTTTCTTCAGGTAGCTTTAGGTGCACACTTTGCAGAGGATGCACTACACTAACTGTAAATGCTGTAGCTGCATACCTTTGGTATTAATAGAATCAGAAGAACACCAGTAATTTTCTTCAGGTAGCTTTAGGTGCACACTGTGCAGAGGACACAGTACACTAACTGTAAATACCGTAGCTGCCTGCCTGTGGCATTAATAGGAGCAGAACAACAGCAATTGTCAACAAGTAGCTTTAGGTGCACACTGTGAAGAGAACTCACTACACTAACTGTAAATATTGTAGCTGCCTGCCTGTGGTATTAATAGGATCATAAGAACACCACTAATCTTCTTCAGGTAGCTTTAGGTGCACACTGTGCAGGGGACGCACTACACTAAATTGTAAATACTAAAGCTGCCTGCGGTACTGTACTAATAGGATCAGAAGAACACCACTAATTTTCTTCAGGTAGCTTTAGGTGCACACTGTGCAGAGGATGCACTACACTAACTTGTAAATACTAAAGCTGCCCATGGTACTGTACTAATAGGATCAGAAGAACACCACTAATTTTCTTCAGGTAGCTTTAGGTGTACTCTGTCCAGAGGATTCAGTACACTAACTGTAAATAGTGTAACTGCCTGCCTGTGGTATTAATAGGAGCAGAACAACAGCAATTATCTTCAGGTAGCTTTAGGTGCACACTGTGCAGAGGACGCAATACACTAACTGTAAATTCTGTAGCTGCCTGCCTGTGGTATTAATAGGATCAGAAGAACACCACTCATTTTCTTCAGATAGCTTTAGGTGCACACTGTGCAGGGAACGCAGTACACTAAATTGTAAATACTGCAGCTGCCTGCGGTACTGTGCTAATAGGATCAGAGGTAAACCACTAATTTTCTTCAGGTAGCTTAAGGTGCACATTGTGCAGAGGATGCACTACACTAACTTGTAAATACTGCAGCTGCCTGCGGTACTGTAATAATAGGATCAGAAGAACACCGCTAATTTTATTTAGGTAGCTTTAGGTGCACACTGTGCAGAGGACGCACTAAACTAACTTGTAAATGCTGCAGATGCCTGCGGTACTCTACTAATAGAATCAGAAGAACACCACTAATTTTCTTCAGGTAGCTTTAGGTGCACACTATGAAGAGGACGCACTACACTAACTTGTAAATACTGCAGCTGCCTGTGATACTGTACTATTAGGATCAAAAGAACACCACTAATTTTCTTCAGGTAGCTTTAGGTGCACATTGTGCAGAGGATGCACTACACTAACTTGTAAATACTAAAACTTACGTGGTACTGTACTAATAGGATCAGAAGAACACCACTAATTTTCTATAGGTAGCTTTAGGTACACACTGTGCAGAGGACGCAGTAAACTAAATGTAAATACTGTAACTGCCTGCCTGCCTGTGGTATTAAAAGGAGCAGAACAACAGCAATTGTCTTCAGGTAGCTTTAGGTGCACACTGTGCAGAGGACGCAGAACACTAACTGTAAATACTGTAGCTGCCTGTCTGTGGTATTAATAGGATCAGAAGAACACCACTAATTTTCTTCAGGTAGCTTTAGGTGCACACTGTGAAGAGGACGCACTACACTAACTTGTAAATACTACAGCTGCCTGTGGTACTGTACTAATAGGATCAGAAGAACATCACTAATTTTCTACAGGTAGCTTTAGGTGCACACTGTGCAGAGGACACACTACACTATTTTGTAAATACTGTAGCTGCCTGCGGTGCTGTACTAATAGGATCAGAAGAACGCCACTCATTTTCTTCAGGTAGCTTTAGGTGCACACTGTGCAGAGGACGCACTATACTAGATTGTAAATACTGCAGCTGATTGTGGTACTGTACTAATAGGATCAGCAGAACACCACTAATTTTGTTTAGGTATCTTTAGGTGCACACTGTGCAGAGGACACAGTGCACTAACAGTAAATACTGTAGCTGCCTGCCTGTGGTATTAATAGGAGCAGAACAACAGCAATTGTCTCCAAGTAGCTTTAGGTGCACACTGTGCAGAGGACGCACTACACTAACTGTAATAACTGTAGCTGAGTGCCTGTATTATTAATAGGATCAGAAGAACACCACTAATTTTCTTCAGATAGCTTTAGGTGCACACTGTGCAGGGGAAGCACTACACTAAATTGTAAATTCTGCAGCTGCCTGCTGTACTGTACTAATAGGATCAGAAGAACATCACTAATTTTCCTCAGGTAGCTTTAGGTGCACACTGTGAAGAGGACGCACTACACTAACTTGTAAATACTACAGCTGCCTGTGGTACTGTACTAATAGGATCAGAAGAACAGAGCTAATTTTGTTTAGGTAGCTTTAGGTGCACACTGTGCATAGGACACACTAAACTAACTTGTAAATACTGCAGCTGCCTGCGGTACTCTACTAATAGAATCAGAAGAACACCACTAATTTTCTTCAGGTAGCTTTAGGTGCACACTATGCAGAGGATGCACTACACTAACTTGTAAATACTGCAGCTGCCTGTGATACTGTACTATTAGGATCAATAGAACACCACTAATTTTCTTCAGGTAGCTTTAGGTGCACACTGTGCAGAGGATGCACTACACTAACTTGTAAATACTAAAACTTACGTGGTACTGTACTAATAGGATCAGAAGAACACCACTAATTTTCTACAGGTAGCTTTAGGTACACACTGTGCAGAGGACGCAGTAAACTAACTGTAAATACTGTAACTGCCTGCCTGCCAGTGGTATTAAAAGGAGCAGAACAACAGCAATTGTCTTCAGGTAGCTTTAGGTGCACACTGTGCAGAGGACGCAGAACACTAACTGTAAATACTGTAGCTGCCTGTCTGTGGTATTAATAGGATCAGAAGAACAGCACTAATTTTCTTCAGGTAGCTTTAGGTGCACACTGTGAAGAGGACGCACTACACTAACTTGTAAATACTACAGCTGCCTGTGGTACTGTACTAATAGGATCAGAGGAACATCACTAATTTTCTACAGGTAGCTTTAGGTGCACACTGTGCAGAGGACACACTACACTATTTTGTAAATACTGCAGCTGCCTGCGGTACTGTACTAATAGGATCAGAAGAACGCCACTAATTTTCTTCAGGTAGCTTTAGGTGCACACTGTGCAGAGGACGCACTATACTAGCTTGTAAATACTGCAGCTGATTGCGGTACTGTACTAATAGGATCAGCAGAACACCACTAATTTTGTTTAGGTAGCTTTAGGTGCACACTGTGCAGAAGACACAGTGCACTAACACTAAATACTGTAGCTGCCTGCCTGTAGTATTAATAGGAGCAGAACAACAGCAATTGTCTCCAAGTAGCTTTAGGTGCACACTGTGCAGAGGACGCACTACACTAACTGTAAATACTGTAGCTGAGTGCCTGTGTTATTAATAGGATCAGAAGAACACCACTAATTTTCTTCAGGTAGCTTTAGGTGCACACTATGCAGAGGACGCACTACACTAACTTTTAAATACTGCAGCTGCCTGCGGTACTGTACTATTAGGATCAAAAGAACACCACTAATTTTCTTCAGGTAGCTTTAAGTGCACACTGTGCAGAGGACGCACTACACTAACTTGTAAATACTAAAACTGCCCGTGGTACTGTACTAATAGGATCAGAAGAACACCACTAAATTTCTTCAGTTAGCTTTAGGTGCACACTGTGCAAAGGATGCAGTACACTTATGCCCCATACACACGGTCAGATTTTCCTATGGACAATGTCCGATCGGAGCGTGTTGTCGCAAATTCCGACCGTGTGTGGGCGCCATCGGACATTTTCCATCGGATTTTCCGACACACAAAGTTGGAGAGCAGGAGATAAAATTTTCCGACAACAAAATCCGATCGCGTCAATTCCGACCGTGTGTGGCATGTTCCGACGCACAAAGTGCCACGCATGCTCAGAAGAAATTCCGACACGGGACAGCTCGTTCTGGTAAACGTAGCGTTCGGAATGGATACAGCTCTTTCGTCACGCTGCAATGTTCAAAATGGTTTAATACAGCGCACTCTCTTCTTCTTTATAATGTGACAAGAATTAAGTAGTTTTGCTGCTCATATTCACACACACTTCTCACAAACTTATTTCGTTACTATTTATCGGGATTCCCTCAATATATTTTGATTTCTCACATCTGACAACAAAATTTTTTGTTTTTTTTGGACTTTAATGTAGATTCTTTTTTTGTGTTTCTCTTTTTTATTTTTTTTTTTTTTTGGTGATTTTGTATTCCCGAAAATGTTTGTGTGTGTTTTTGGTGATAAGTTCCCACAACACCATTGATATGTTGTTCTATTTAATCTGTAGGAGATTGTTTCGTGTTGTTGTCCCTTGTTAATTTCACATTGTACTTTAGAAATGTACCTGAATCGTCACCAACAAACTGTCCTTTTTGGATGAAAACACACACAGGAGAGTAGAATTTACCCAAAAAAATTTTAGTAAGGGCACACAACTAAACAAAGAGGGAGGCAACGCTGGAGAAACTGCAGAAGTGGGCGAAGCCTGGGACCCCCAGGGCAGACATCAATTATTTAAAAGCAAAATTGGTGGCCTGAGGAGTCCATATAATAAGGGAGGGCAGTCTGGTCCAGAAGTCCCAGAGATCCGGAAAGCAGCAGATGACATCTGTGTCCCCAGGCTGTGGTCATACGAGAGACTGCATCTTCTGTCAGACCAGACTGAACCCAGGGCAATCACTCTTTGGTCTTCCTTCCACGCTTCCTTACAGGCTTTGGCTGTGGTGGTGGAGTTGTGGCAGCAGGAGGAGGAGGAGGAGGAGGATCGTCCCTTTCAATGACATCCGTCTTGTGTGTTAGTTCCCCACTCTCCCCCTTACGAAGGACTTTATAAATCAGGTCCTCAGAGATCTTGCGTTGACCCTCCTGCATGCCCTGCAATTTTGTGGCAGCCATGCAGGCAAAGGCCTCTTCAGGACTGGGGAAGGCTCTGAGGGACGCAGAAGCCTCCTGGATCAGCCTGTACGCTGAATCCTGCACAGGACTCGGAGTGGCCTTCCTGGCTCGTTTATATGGCAGGCGGAGGGGAGGGACCTGAGACTCAGTCAGGCTGCGACTTGTCCCAGGCTTCTCTTGGCTGCCACTTAGCCCCGCCTCCTCCTGGCTGACACTAATCCCCGCCTCCTCCTGGCTGACACTAATAATCCCCGCCTCCTCCTGACTGCCACATTCCACAGCCTCCTCCTGGCTGAGGTCTTCCTGTGTATGAAAAAGGGACATAGTTTTAGTTTTTTATTCATCAATCACACACAATTTTCACCTCCTGACTGCTGCAAATTGAATGTTAACAAATATAACAGACTATCCTTCTGAGCCCAGCAGTTTTCATTCTTTTCCCAATTTTGGGTGCCCACTACTGTCTATTGATATGTAAAGCACTTTTTTTAATCAGCAATTAGTGATCAATAATAACATCTAATAAACATCATTTATTTATTGACCAGAAATCTGTAGAAGAATGCTATACCTGACTCCAGCTGGGCTCCTCCACTTCTTCCTGGCTGGAAGGCCCAGGTTGGCCATCGGAAGCCTCAGCTGGGGTGGAAGGAAGAGTGGAAGGAAGAGTGGAGAGGGATTCCCTGACTTCAGTGTGGTCTGACAGAAATCGCAGTCTCTCATAGTACCACAGCCTGGGGACATAAATGTCATCTGCTGCAGCTCCGGACCTCTGGGAATCTGTGACCTTCTTGCGCTCCCTAAGATAAGTGCTCCTCAGGCCACCAATTTTAGCTTTCAAATAAGGGATGGTTGCTGTGGGGACCACCGGCTTCACCAACTCCAGCAGTTTCTCCAGCGCTGCCTGCCTCTTCTGTTTGTGATTATAGTGGGGGTGTCTCACTTGCCACAGACAGGGCAGCTCCCTGTACTTGTCTATGAACAGGGGCAGGAAATTGTGGTCGTTGAACCCATCCATTTTCTCTGTAAGACACAACACAAGACAAAGCCTAATGTCAGGCCAAACTCCCCTAATATTGTTACAATATAGGCTTCCATTTCGAAGCAGTATAGGCCCAAGTTTAGATCCTACCTTCGTTAGCACGATCGGCGTCTCCAATGCTCCTTCCTCCGCTCACAGATCGTACGTAAGACGCGCGCGTTACGATTTATACACACTGCGCATGCGTATAACTCCGCCCGCCCCTGACGTTCTTTCTAGTCTATTCCCCGCCCCTTTTCGTTCGGCGCAGTGGGGGAAGAGCACATGGCGGATAGACAGCAGGATCATGCTAATTGTAGCAATGAGGAGGAGGAGGAAAGGCTGGAGCCTGAAACGTCCCGATCCAGAAGGAGATTAAAGGACTCAAATATGTCCTTTGGGGAGATGTTGGAGATGGTGGACATCCTGAAGAAGGCTGACTATGATGGAAAGTATGGGCCTTACCCCAACCCCAATGTCAGAAAGGCCAAGATCATGGCGAAAGTGGTCAGGAGTCTGCACCGGAAATTCGGGGTACGACGATCGAAAGATCAGCTCAGGAAGCGGTGGTTGGACCTGAAATTACGAGAACACGAGCAGTACAGAAAGATCCGGAGATTGCTGCAAAAAAGTAAGTAGTTGTACTGTGTTCCTATTCTTTATGTTTATTACGTTCGTGCTGCTCCATGTGCTTTTAGGAACTGTTGTACAGTTTAAAATGGCAACTTTCATGTTCATGGGCACATTATTCGTTCGGATCACACATTGTTATTTCGGACCATAAAATACCATTGTTTAGGCCATATGCATTTGGCCACCATTTTGACGCCGTATACTTGTCTTCAAAGAATTGGGTTGTGTAGATGGCTTTGTTACTAGAATGAAATGCAAACTAGAATGTGTGTAAGGAGAGGACACTGAGCAGCTGTTTTCACATCTGGACACTGGAGCACTAGTGTGGGACACAAGAACACCATTTTTATTAGGGGGGGCCACACAGGTGCCCCAGTGTATACTATAGGGGGGGCTACATCTGTGAAGCTTTTACCAAACAGGTAAAGTATTGCAGCTTGACAAAGGACACTAAAAAAGCTACATCTTGGAACTCTGCTAAAATAGACAATTGTACCCCACTTCCAAGCAATGTTTCATCTTTATAGTTCTGACATTAAATATCTGTGTGCTAATTATACCATTTTTGTTTTACATAGGGGAGAAAAGACTCGGAGGACACCCCTCATCTGAGGAGACCAGAGCCCCCCCCCTCTGGAAGAAGGGGAAATCCACCCAACACAAGATGAGCAGGAGGAAGAAGACGTGGTGGAAGTAGTCACCACAACAGGTGAGTGTCTGCAACCACAGGCTCAGATAAGAGATGGATGGCGGCATATTTTTTAGACCTAATTTATTTTGGGTTTCCTCTCTTTTTAGGTGATCGTGAGGTTGTGGATCCAGATCCTTTCACATCCGAAAGTGCCCAGATCCTGATCGGGGAGATCATGGGGTGTAATTTACAATTGGAAAACATCAAGCAAAACATCAATGATGTTATTCCAAAATATAAAAACATCATTGATGTTTTGGGGTGAGTTTAAAACCCCTCCAAATCACTTTCTTCTTTTGTGTGCTACAATGTGCTAAATGTTTTTGTGATTTTTCCCAAAGCCAAATTTGGAGGATGCACACAGTGTGTCAACATGTGCTATCTGCCATCACGGGAGATCAATGGACGCGTTTTGGGGGTGCAACACCTTCCTCAATAATAAAGTAACGGTGAGGAAGGGCTTTCTCCCCCAAAACACATCCCTTGATCCCCCGTGATGGCAGCTAGCACATGTTGACATTGTGAAATTTGTGTGCATCTTCCAAATTTGGCTTTTCCAGGGGTGATTTCCCCCCATCTGAACGCAATATCAAACACAGTTCCTAAATACTCATGTCTGATATTGCCTTCAAGTTCTACCAAATGTGAACTTTGTAAGATCAAGATTTGTGTCTTTCTTGTTGGTTTTACACAGGCCTGTTTTCTATAAAATGGACATTTTGATTTTGGATAATGCCACCACAAAAATTGGTATACAACAAACATGTTGGTTTGTGTGAAAAACCTTTGGTAAATGCACATGTGATTGTGCAGGTATTAAAAAGATTGTTAATCAAGAATGTGTGGATTATTGTCTCAACGCTACAACACTTTTGGGGTGATGTAATTGTTGTTTGATGAGAAAATGGCGGTTATTTCCTAAGGGGAAATCCACTTTGCACTACAAGTGCAGTTTCAGTGCAGTTGCAAGTGCACTTGTAGTGAAAAGTGTCTTTGCATTTAGTAAATAACAGCCAACAGTGCTTTGTATAAGGTTACACAATCACGACATTTTCTGCACTCCACACATTTCTGTTAGGGTCAGCTCAAACAAACACAAGCAGTAAATGTCCACAAAGAAGAGCCTGGGGGGAGATGCCTGTCGAGAACTTGAGGTCGTGCAGGCTTCTCCCTGTGGCCAAATACCGCAGGGTAGCGACCAACCTCTGCTCCGGAGTGATGGCTTGCCTCATGCAGGTATCCTGCCTGCTAATATAAGGGGTCAGCAAAGCCAACAAACGGTGAAACACGGGGTCCGTCATCCTGAGAAAGTTCCTGAAATCATCAGGATTATTCTCACGGATCTCACGGAGCAAAGGCATATGAGAGAACTGGTCACGCTGAAGCAACCAATTCTTGGTCCATGAACTCCTCCCCACCCTGTTCATGGACTGGACTTGTGTCAAGGTCAGGACCCCAACACCAAGCCCCCGCACAGCACGAACTGTACGAGGAGTACGCATACGAAACATGGCTAGAAAACGGTCGGCTGCTCAGAACGAAGTCACAGAACGCACTGAAGAACAGCAAGGCCTGTGAAGAGCGACCTGAAAAACAGCAACGAGCAGGCAAGATCACACAGAAAACTCTGATACGAACTGACTGCACGCACTGAAGAGCAGATACAAACCCACAAGCACAAACTGAACAGCAGAAAACAATCTGAAAGCCACGAGTGCGAAAAAAAAGCGCGAATCGTCTCTCACCAAACTTTTACTAACACGAGATTAGCAAAAGGAGCCCAAAGGGTGCCGCGCTTGGTTCTGAACCGGCCATTTCTAGTCTCGTCGTACGTGGTGTACGTGACCGCGTGGTTGTCGATCGGAAATTCCGACAACTTTGTGCGACCGTGTGTAAGCAAAACAAGTTTGAGCCAACATCCGTCGGAAAAAATCCTAGGATTTTGTTGTAGGAATGTCCGAACAAAGTCCGACCGTGTGTACGGGGCAGAACAACAGCAATTGTCTTCAGGTAGCTTTAGGTGCACACTGTGCTGAGGACATAGTACACTAACTGTAAATACTGTAGCTGCCTGTCTGTGGTATTAATAGGATCAGAATAACACCTCCAATTTTATTCAGGTACCTTTAGGTGCACACTGTGCAGAGGACACAGTACACTAAACGTAAATACTGTAGCTGCCTGCCTGCGGTATTAATATAGGATCAGAAGAACACCACCAATTTTATTCAGGTAGCTTTAGGTGCACACTTTGCAGAGGAGGCACTACACTAACTGTAAATACTGTAGCTGCCTGCCTGTGGTATTATTAGGATCAGAAGAACACCACTAATTTTCTTCAGGTAGTTTTAGGTGCACACTCTGCAGGGGACGCACTACACTAACTGGTAAATACTGCATCTGCCTGCGATACTGTACTAATAGGATCAGCAGAACACCACTAATTTTGTTTAGGTAGCTTTAGGTGCACACTGTGCAGAGGACACAGTGCACTAATAGTAAATACTGTAGCTTCCTGCCTGTGGTATTAATAGGAGCAGAACAACAGCAATTGTCTCCAAGTAGCTTTAGGTGCACACTGTGCAGAGGACGTGCTACACTAACTGTAAATACTGTAGCTGAGTGCCTGTGGTATTAATAGGATCAGAAGAACACCACTAATTTTCTTCAGATAGCTTTAGGTGCACACTATGCAGGGGACGCACTACACTAAATTGTAAATACTGCAGCTGCCTGCTGTACTGTACTAATAGGATCAGAAGAAAACCACTAATTTTCTTCAGGTAGCTTTAGGTGCACACTGTGCAGAGGACGCACTACACTAACTTGTAAATACTGCAGCTGCCTGTGGTACTGTACTAATAGGATCAGAAGAACATCACTAATTTTCTTCAGGTAGCTTTAGGTGCACACTGTGCAGAGGACGCACTACACTAACTTGTAAATACTGCAGCTGCCTGCAGTACTGTACTAATAGGATCAGAAGAACACCACTAATTTTGTTTAGGTAGCTTTAGGTGCACACTGTGCAGAGGACACAGTGCACTAACTGTAAATGCTGTAGCTGCCTGCCTATGGTATTAATAGGAGCAGAACAACAGCAATTGTCTCCAGGAAGCTTTAGGTGCACACTGTGCAGAGGACGCACTACACTAACTGTAAATGGTATAGATGCCTGCCTTTGGTATTAATAGGATCAGAAAAACATCACTAATTTTCTTCAGGTAGCTTTAGGTGCACACTGTGCAGACGACACAGTACACTAACTGTAAATTCTGTAGCTGCCTGCCTGTGGTATTAATAGGAGCAGAACAACAGCAATTGTCTCCAGGTAGCTTTAGGTGCAAACTGTGCCGAGAACGCACTACACTAACTGTAAATACTGTAGCTGTGGTATTAATAGGATCAGAAGAACACCACCAATTTTATTCAGGTAGATTTAGGTGCACTCTGTGCAGAGGACACAGTACATTAATTGTAAATTCTGTAGCTGCCTGCCTGTGGTATTAATAGGAGCAGAACAACATTAATTTTCTTCAGGTAGCTTTAGGTGCACACTGTGCAGAGCACACAGTACACTGACTGTAAATACTGTAGCTGCCTGTCTGTGGTATTAATAGAATCAGAATAACACCACCAATTTTATTCAGGTACCTTTAGGTGCACACTGTGCAGAGGACACAGTACACTAAACGTAAATACTGTAGCTGCCTGCCTGCGGTATTAATATAGGATCAGAAGAACACCACCAATTTTATTCAGGTAGCTTTAGGTGCACACTGTGCAGAGGAGGCACTACACTAACTGTAAAAACTGTAGCTGCCTGCCTGTGGTATTATTAGGATCAGAAGAACACCACTAATTTTCTTCAGGTACCTTTAGGTGTACACTGTCCAGAGGATGCAGTACACTAACTGTAAATAGTGTAACTGCCTGCCTGTGGTATTAATAGGAGCAGAACAACAGCAATTGTCTTCAGGTAGCTTTAGGTGCAAACTGTGCAGAGGACGCAGTACACTAACTGTAAATACTGTAGCTGCCTGCCTGTGATATTAATAGGATCAGAAGAACACCACTAATTTTCTTCAGATAGCTTTAGGTGCACACTGTGCAGGGAATGCAGTACACTAAATTGTAAATACTGCAGCTGCCTGCGGTACTGTGCTAAAAGGATCAGAGGTACACCACTAATTTTCTTCAGGTAGCTTTAGGTGCACACTGTGCAGAGGATTCACTACACTAACTTGTAAATACTGCAGCTGCCTGCGGTACTGTAATAATAGGATCAGAAGAACACCGCTAATTTTATTTAGGTAGCTTTAGGTGCACACTGTGCAGAGGACGCACTAAACTAACTTGTAAATGCTGCAGCTGCCTGCGGTACTCTACTAATAGAATCAGAAGAACACCACAAATTTTCTTCAGGTAGCTTTAGGTGCACACTATGCAGAGGACGCACTACACTAACTTGTAAATACTGCAGCTGCCTGCGATACTGTACTATTAGGATCAAAAGAACACCACTAATTTTCTTCAGGTAGCTTTAGGTGCACACTGTGCAGAGGATTCACTACACTAACTTGTAAATACTAAAACTTACGTGGTACTGTACTAATAGGATCAGAAGAACACCACTAATTTTCTACAGGTAGCTTTAGGTACACACTGTGCAGAGGACGCAGTAAACTAACTGTAAATACTGTAACTGCCTGCCTGTGGTATTAAAAGGAGCAGAACAACAGCAATTGTCTTCAGGTAGCTTTAGGTGCACACTGTGCAGAGGACGCAGAACACTAACTGTAAATACTGTAGCTGCCTGTCTGTGGTATTAAGAGGATCAGAAGAACACCACCAATTTTATTCAGGTAGCTTTAGGTGCACACTGTGCAGAGGAGGCACTACACTAACTATAAAATCTGTAGCTGCCTGCCCGAGGTATTATTAGGATCAGAAGAACACCACTAATTTTCTTTAGGTAGCTTTAGGTGCACACTGTGCAGAGGACGCACTACACTAACTTGTAAATACTGCAGCTGCCTGCTGTACTGTACTAATAGGATCAGAAGAACGCCACTAATTTTCTTCAGGTAGCTTAGGTGCACACTGTGCAGAGGACGCACTATGCTAGCTTGTAAATACTGCAGCTGATTGCGGTACTGTACTAATAGGATCAGCAGAACACCACTAATTTTGTTTAAGTAGCTTTAGGTGCACACTGTGCAGAAGACACAGTGCACTAACAGTAAATACTGTAGCTGCCTGACTGTGTTATTAATAGGAGCAGAACAACAGCAATTGTCTCCAAGTAGCTTTAGGTGCACACTGTGCAGAGGATGCACTACACTAACTGTAAATACTGTAGCTGAGTGCCTGTGTTATTAATAGGATCAGAAGAACACCACTAATTTTCTTCAGATAGCTTTAGGTGCACACTGTGCACGGGACGCACTACACTAAATTGTAAATTCTGCAGCTGCCTGCTGTACTGTACTAATAGGATCAGAAGAACATCACTAATTTTCCTCAGGTAGCTTTAGGTGCACACTGTGAAGAGGACGCACTACACTAACTTGTAAATACTACAGCTGCCTGTGGTACTGTACTAATAGGATCAGAAGAACAGAGCTAAATTTGTTTAGGTAGCTTTAGGTGCACACTGTGCAGAGGACACACTAAACTAACTTGTAAATACTGCAGCTGCCTGTGGTACTCTACTAATAGAATCAGAAGAACACCACTAATTTTCTTCAGGTAGCTTTAGGTGCACACTATGCAGAGGACGCACTACACTAACTTTTAAATACTGCAGCTGCCTGCGGTACTGTACTATTAGGATCAAAAGAACACCACTAATTTTCTTCAGGTAGCTTTAAGTGCACACTGTGCAGAGGACGCACTACACTAACTTGTAAATACTAAAACTGCCCGTGGTACTGTACTAATAGGATCAGAAGAACACCACTAAATTTCTTCAGTTAGCTTTAGGTGCACACTGTGCAAAGGATGCAGTACACTAACTGTAAATACTGTTACTGCCTGCCTGTGGTATTAATAGGAGCAGAACAACAGCAATTGTCTTCAGGTAGCTTTAGGTGCACACTGTGCAGAGGACATAGTACACTAACTGTAAATACTGTAGCTGCCTGTCTGTGGTATTAATAGGATCAGAATAAAACCTCCAATTTTATTCAGGTACCTTTAGGTGCACACTGTGCAGAGGACACAGTACACTAAACGTAAATACTGTAGCTGCCTGCCTGCGGTATTAATATAGGATCAGAAGAACACCACCAATTTTATTCAGGTAGCTTTAGGTGCACACTGTGCAGAGGAGGCACTATACTAACTGTAAATACTGTAGCTGTCTGCCTGTGGTATTATTAGGATCAGAAGAACACCACTAATTTTCTTCAGATAGTTTTAGGTGCACACTGTGCAGGGGACGCACTACACTAACTGGTAAATACTGCATCTGCCTGCAATACTGTACTAATAGGATCAGCAGAACACCACTAATTTTGTTTAGGTAGCTTTAGGTGCACACTGTGCAGAGGACACAGTGCACTAATAGTAAATACTGTAGCTTCCTGCCTGTGGTATTAATAGGAGCAGAACAACAGCAATATTCTCCAAGTAGCTTTAGGTGCACACTGTGCAGAGGACGTGCTACACTAACTGTAAATACTGTAGCTGCCTGCCTGCGGTATTAATATAAAATCAGAAGAACACCACCAATTTTATTCAGGTAGCTTTAGGTGCACACTGTGCAGAGGAGGCACTACACTAACTGTAAATACTGTAGCTGTCTGTCTGTGGTATTAATAGGATCAGAAGAACACCACTAATTTTCTTCAGATAGCTTTAGGTGCACACTATGCAGGGGACGCACTACACTAAATTGTAAATACTGCAGCTGCCTGCTGTACTGTACTAATAGGATCAGAAGAAAACCACTAATTTTCTTCAGGTAGATTTAGGTGCACACTGTGTAGAGGACGCACTACACTAACTTGTAAATACTGCAGCTGCCTGCAGTACTGTACTAATATAATCAGAAGAACACCACTAATTTTGTTTAGGTAGCTTTAGGTGCACACTGTGCAGAGGACACAGTGCACTAACTGTAAATGCTGTAGCTGCCTGCCTATGGTGTTAATAGGAGCAGAACAACAGCAATTGTCTCCAGGAAGCTTTAGGTGCACACTGTGCAGAGGACGCACTACACTAACTGTAAATGGTATAGATGCCTGCCTTTGGTATTAGTAGGATCAGAAGAACATCACTAATTTTCTTCAGGTAGCTTTAGGTGCACACTGTGCAGACGACACAGTACACTAACTGTAAATTCTGTAGCTGCCTGCCTGTGGTATTAATAGGAGCAGAACAACAGCAATTGTCTCCAGGTAGCTTTAGGTGCAAACTGTGCCGAGGACGCACTACACTAACTGTAAATACTGTAGCTGTGGTATTAATAGGATCAGAAGAACACCACCAATTTTATTCAGGTAGCTTTAGGTGCACTCTGTGCAGAGGACACAGTACATTAATTGTAAATTCTGTAGCTGCCTGCCTGTGGTATTAATAGGAGCAGAACAACATCAATTTTCTTCAGGTAGCTTTAGGTGCACACTGTGCAGAGCACACAGTACACTAACTGTATATACTGTAGCTGCCTGTCTGTGGTATTAATAGAATCAGAATAACACCACCAATTTTATTCAGGTACCTTTAGGTGCACACTGTGCAGAGGACACAGTACACTAAACGTAAATACTGTAGCTGCCTGCCTGCGGTATTAATATAGGATCAGAAGAACATCACCAATTTTATTCAGGTAGCTTTAGGTGCACACTGTGCAGAGGAGGCACTACACTAACTGTAAATACTGTAGCTGCCTGCCTGTGGTATTATTAGGATCAGAAGAACACCACTAATTTTCTTCAGGTAGTTTTATGTGCACACTGTGCAGGGGACGCACTACACTAAATTGTAAATACTGCAGGTGCCTGCGGTACTGTACTAATAGGATCAGAAGAACACCACTAATTTTCTACAGATAGCATTAGGTGCACACTGTGCAGAGGAAGCACTACACTAACTTGTAAATACTGCAGCTGCCTGCGGTACTGAACTAATAGGATCAGAAGAACACCACTAATTTTCTTAAGGTACCTTTAGGTGTACACTGTCCAGAGGATGCAGTACACTAACTGTAAATAGTGTAACTGCCTGCCTGTGGTATTAATAGGAGCAGAACAACAGCAATTGTCTTCAGGTAGCTTTAGGTGCACACTGTGCAGAGGACGCAGTACACTAACTGTAAATACTGTAGCTGCCTGCCTGTGATATTAATAGGATCAGAAGAACACCACTAATTTTCTTCAGATAGCTTTAGGTGCACACTGTGCAGGGAACGCAGTACACTAAATTGTAAATACTGCAGCTGCCTGCGGTACTGTGCTAAAAGGATCAGAGGTACACCACTAATTTTCTTCAGGTAGCTTTAGGTGCACACTGTGCAGAGGATTCACTACACTAACTTGTAAATACTGCAGCTGCCTGCGGTACTGTAATAATAGGATCAGAAGAACACCACTAATTTTATTTAGGTAGCTTTAGGTGCACACTGTGCAGAGGACGCACTAAACTAACTTGTAAATGCTGCAGCTGCCTGCGGTACTCTACTAATAGAATCAGAAGAACACCACTAATTTTCTTCAGGTAGCTTTAGGTGGACACTGTGCAGGGGACGCACTACACTAACTGGTAAATACTGCATCTGCCTGCGATACTGTACTAATAGGATCAGCAGAACACCACTAATTTTGTTTAGGTAGCTTTAGGTGCACACTGTGCAGAGGACACAGTGCACTAATAGTAAATACTGTAGCTTCCTGCCTGTGGTATTAATAGGAGCAGAACAACAGCAATATTCTCCAAGTAGCTTTAGGTGCACACTGTGCAGAGGACGTGCTACACTAACTGTAAATACTGTAGCTGAGTGCCTGTGGTATTAATAGGATCAGAAGAACACCACTAATTTTCTTCAGATAGCTTTAGGTGCACACTATGCAGGGGACGCACTACACTAAATTGTAAATACTGCAGCTGCCTGCTGTACTGTACTAATAGGATCAGAAGAAAACCACTAATTTTCTTCAGGTAGCTTTAGGTGCACACTGTGCAGAGGACGCACTACACTAACTTGTAAATACTGCAGCTGCCTGTGGTACTGTACTAATAGGATCAGAAGAACATCACTAATTTTCTTCAGGTAGATTTAGGTGCACACTGTGCAGAGGACGCACTACACTAACTTGTAAATACTGCAGCTGCCTGCAGTACTGTACTAATATAATCAGAAGAACACCACTAATTTTGTTTAGGTAGCTTTAGCTGCACACTGTGCAGAGGACACAGTGCACTAACTGTAAATGCTGTAGCTGCCTGCCTATGGTGTTAATAGGAGCAGAACAACAGCAATTGTCTCCAGGAAGCTTTAGGTGCACACTGTGCAGAGGACGCACTACACTAACTGTAAATGGTATAGATGCCTGCCTTTGGTATTAGTAGGATCAGAAGAACATCACTAATTTTCTTCAGGTAGCTTTAGGTGCACACTGTGCAGACGACACAGTACACTAACTGTAAATTCTGTAGCTGCCTGCCTGTGGTATTAATAGGAGCAGAACAACAGCAATTGTCTCCAGGTAGCTTTAGGTGCAAACTGTGCCGAGGACGCACTACACTAACTGTAAATACTGTAGCTGTGGTATTAATAGGATCAGAAGAACACCACCAATTTTATTCAGGTAGCTTTAGGTGCACTCTGTGCAGAGGACACAGTACATTAATTGTAAATTCTGTAGCTGCCTGCCTGTGGTATTAATAGGAGCAGAACAACATCAATTTTCTTCAAGTAGCTTTAGGTGCACACTGTGCAGAGCACGCAGTACACTAACTGGTAATACTGTAGCTGCCTGTCTGTGGTATTAATAGAATCAGAATAACACCACCAATTTAATTCAGGTACCTTTAGGTGCACACTGTGCAGAGGACACAGTACACTAAAAGTAAATACTGTAGCTGCCTGCCTGCGGTATTAATATAGGATCAGAAGAACATCACCAATTTTATTCAGGTAGCTTTAGGTGCACACTGTGCAGAGGAGGCACTACACTAACTGTAAATACTGTAGCTGCCTGCCTGTGGTATTATTAGGATCAGAAGAACACCACTAATTTTCTTCAGGTAGTTTTATGTGCACACTGTGCAGGGGACGCACTACACTAAATTGTAAATACTGCAGGTGCCTGCGGTACTGTACTAATAGGATCAGAAGAACACCACTAATTTTCTACAGATAGCATTAGGTGCACACTGTGCAGAGGAAGCACTACACTAACTTGTAAATACTGCAGCTGCCTGCGGTACTGAACTAATAGGATCAGAAGAACACCACTAATTTTCTTAAGGTACCTTTAGGTGTACACTGTCCAGAGGATGCAGTACACTAACTGTAAATAGTGTAACTGCCTGCCTGTGGTATTAATAGGAGCAGAACAACAGCAATTGTCTTCAGGTAGCTTTAGGTGCACACTGTGCAGAGGACGCAGTACACTAACTGTAAATACTGTAGCTGCCCGCCTGTGATATTAATAGGATCAGAAGAACACCACTAATTTTCTTCATATAGCTTTAGGTGCACACTGTGCAGGGAACGCAGTACACTAAATTGTAAATACTGCAGCTGCCTGCGGTACTGAGCTAAAAGGATCAGAGGTACACCACTAATTTTCTTCAGGTAGCTTTAGGTGCACACTGTGCAGAGGATTCACTACACTAACTTGTAAATACTGCAGCTGCCTGCGGTACTGTGGTAATAGGATCAGAAGAACACCGCAAATTTTATTTAGGTAGCTTTAGGTGCACACTGTGCAGAGGACGCACTAAACTAACTTGTAAATGCTGCAGCTGCCTGCGGTACTCTACTAATAGAATCAGAAGAACACCACTAATTTTCTTCAGGTAGCTTTAGGTGCACACTATGCAGAGGACGCACTACACTAACTTGTAAATACTGCAGCTGCCTGCGATACTGTACTATTAGGATCAAAAGAACACCACTAATTTTTTTCAGGTAGCTTTAGGTGCACACTGTGCAGAGGATGCACTACACTAACTTGTAAATACTAAAACTTACGTGCTACAGTACTAATAGGATCAGAAGAACACCACTAATTTTCTACAGGTAGCTTTAGGTGCACATTGTGCAGAGGACGCAGTAAACTAACTGTAAATACTGTAACTGCCTGCCTGCCTGTGGTATTAAAAGGAGCAGAACAACAGCAATTGTCTTCAGGTAGCTTTAGGTGCACACTGTGCAGAGGATGCAGAACACTAACTGTAAATACTGTAGCTGCCTGTCTGTGGTATTACTAGGATCAGAAGAACACCACTAATTTTCTTCAGGTAGCTTTAGGTGCACACTGTGAAGAGGACGCACTACACTAACTTGTAAATACTACAGCTGCCTGTGGTACTGTACCAATAGGATCAGAAGAACATCACTAATTTTCTACAGGTAGCTTTAGGTGCACACTGTGCAGAGGACACACTACACTATTTTGTAAATACTGCAGCTGCCTGTGGTACTGTACTAATAGGATCAGAAGAACGCCACTAATTTTCTTCAGGTAGCTTTAGGTGCACACTGTGCAGAGGACGCACTATACTAGCTTGTAAATACTGCAGCTGATTGCGGTACTGTACTAATAGGATCAGCAGAACACCACTAATTTTGTTTGGTAGCTTTAGGTGCACACTGTGCAGAAGACACAGTGCACTAACAGTAAATACTGTAGCTGCCTGCCTGTGGTATTAATAGGAGCAGAACAACAGCAATTGTCTCCAAGTAGCTTTAGGTGCACACTGTGCAGAGGACGCACTACACTAACTGTAAATACTGTAGCTGAGTGCCTGTGTTATTAATAGGATCAGAAGAACACCACTAATTTTCTTCAGATAGCATTAGGTGCACACTGTGCAGAGGAAGCACTAAACTAACTTGTAAATACTGCAGCTGCCTGCGGTACTGAACTAATAGGATCAGAAGAACACCACTAATTTTGTTTAGGTAGCTTTAGGTGCACACTGTACCAAGGACACTGTGCACTAACTGTAAATACTCTAGCTGCCTGCCTGGGGTATTAATAGGAGCAGAACATCAGCAATTGTCTCCAGGTAGCTTTAGGTGCATACTGTGCAGAGGACGCACTACACTAACTGTAAATACTGTAGCTGCCTGCCTGTGGTATTACTAGGATCAGAAGAACACCACCAATATTATTCAGGTAGCTTTAGGTGCACTCTGTGCAGAAGACACAGTACATTAACTGGAAATTCTGTAGCTGCCTCCCTGCGGTATTAATATAGGATCAGAAGAACACCACCAATTTTATTCAGGTAGCTTTAGGTGCACACTGTGCAGAGGAGGCACTACACTAACTATAAAATCTGTAGCTGCCTGCCCGAGGTATTATTAGGATCAGAAGAACACCACTAATTTTCTTTAGATAGCTTTAGGTGCACACTGTGCAGAGGACGCACTACACTAACTTGTAAATACTGCAGCTGCCTGCTGTACTGTACTAATAGGATCAGAAGAACACCACTAATTTTGTTTAGGTAGCTTTTGTGCACACTGTGATGAGGACTCACTAAACTAACTTGTAAATACTGCAGCTTCCTGCGGTACTGTACTAATAGAATCAGAAGAACACCACTAATTTTCTTCAAGTAGCTTTAAGCGCACACTATGCAGAGGACGCACTACACTAACTTTTAAATACTGCAGCTGTCTGTGGTGCTGTACTAATAGTATCAGAAGAACACCACTAATTTTCTTCAAGTAGCTTTAGGTGCATACTGTGCAGAGAATGCACTACACTGTGCAGAGAACGCACTGTGGTATTAACAGGATCAGAATAACACCACTAATTTTCTTCAGGTAGCTTTAGGTACACACTGTGCAGGGGATGCACTACACTAAATTGTAAATACTGCAGCTGCCTGCGGTACTGTACTAATAGGATCAGAAAAACACCATTAATTTTCTTCAGGTAGATTTAGGTGCACACTGTGAGGAGGACGCACTACACTAACTTGTAAATACTGCAGCTGCCTTTGGTACTGTACTAATAGGATCAGAAGAACACCACTAATTTTGTTTAGGTAGTTTTAGGTGCACACTGGGCAGAGGATGCTAATATCCTGTACTAATAGGATCAGATTAACACCACTAATTTTCTTTAGGTAGCATTAGGTGCACACTGTGCACAGGACGCAGTACACTAACTGTAAATACTGTAGCCGTCTGCCTGCGGTATTAATAGGATCAGAAGAACACCATTAATTTTCTTCAGGTAGATTTAGGTGCACACTGTGAGGAGGACGCACTATACTAACTTGTAAATACTGCAGCTGTGTGCAGTACTGTACTAATAGAATCAGAAGAACACCACTAATTTTCTTCAGGTAGTTTTAGGTGCACACTGTGCAGGGGACGCACTACACTAAATTGTAAATACTGCAGGTGCCTGTGGTTCTGTACTAATGGGATCAGAAGAACATCACTAATTTTGTTTAGGTAGCTTTAGGTGCACACTGCGCAGAGGACACAGTGCACTAACAGTAAGTACTGCAGCTGCCTGCCTGTGGTGTTAATAGGAGTAGAACAACAGCAATTGTCTCCAAGTAGCTTTAGGTACACACTGTGCAGAGGACGCACTACACTAACTGTAAATACTGTAACTGCCTGTCTGTGGTATTAATAAGATCAGAATAACACCACCAATTTTATTTAAGTACCTTTAGGTGCACACTGTGCAGAGGACACAGTACACTAAATGTAAATCCTGTAGCTGCCTGCCTGCGGTATTATTATAGGATCAGAAGAACACCACCAATTTTATTCAGTTAGCTTTAGGTACACACTGTGCAGAGGACGCACTACACTAACTGAAAATACTGTAGCTGCCTGACTGTGGTATTATTAGGATCAGAAGAACACCACTAATTTTTTCAGGTAGCTTTAGGTGCACACTGTGCAGGAGATGCACTACACTAAATTGTAAATACTGCAAGTGCCTGCGGTACTGTACTAATAGGATCAGAAGAACACCACTAATTTTCTTCAGGTAGCTTTAAGTGCACACTTTGCAGAGGATGCACTACATTAATTGTAAATACTGTAGCTGCCTGCCTGCGGTATTAATAGGATCAGAAGAACACCACTAATTTTCTTCAGATAGCTTCAGGTGCATACTGTGCAGGGGACACACTACACTAACTTGTAAATACTGAAGTTGCCTGCGCTACTGTACTAGTAGGATCAGCAGAACACCACTAATTTTGTTTAGGTAGCTTTAGGTGCACACTGTGCAGAGGACACAGTGCACTAACATTAAATACCGTAGCTCCCTGCCTGTGGCATTAATAGGAGCAGAACAACAGCAATTGTCTCCAAGTAGCTTTAGGTGCACACTGTGCAGAGGATGCACTACACTAACCGTAAATACTGTAGCTGCCTGCCTGTTTTATTAATAGGATCAGAAGAACACCACTAATTTTCTTTAGATAGCTTTAGGTGCACACTGTGCAGGGGACGCACTAAACTAAATTGTAAATACTGCAGCTGCCTGCGGTACTGTACTAATAGGATCAGAAGAACACCACTAATTTTATTTAGGTAGCTTTTGATGCACACTGTGCAGAGGACACACTACACTAACTTGTAAATACTGCAGCTGCCTGCGGTACTGTACTAATAGGATCAGAAGAACACCACTAATTTTATTTAGGTAGCTTTTGATGCACACTGTGCAGAGGACACACTACACTAACTTGTAAATACTGCAGCTGCCTGCAGTACTGTACTAATAGGATCAGAAGAACACCACTAATTTTCTTCAGGTAGCTTTAGGTGCACACTGTGCAGAGGACGTACTACACTTACTTGTAAATACTGCAGTTGCCTGCGCTACTGTTCTAATAGGATCAGCAGAACACCACTAATTTTGTTTAGGTAGCTTAAGGTGCACACTGTGCAGAGGACACAGTGCACTAACATTAAATACCGTAGCTCCCTGCCTGTGGTGTTAATAGGAGCAGAACAACAGCAATTGTCTCCAAATAGCTTTAGGTGCACACTGTGCAGAGGATGCACTACACTAACTGTAAATACTGTAGCTGCCTGCTTGTTTTATTAATAGGATCAGAAGAACACCACTAATTTTCTTCAAATAGCTTTAGGTGCACACTGTGCAGGGGATGCACTACACTAAATTGTAAATACTGCAGCTGCCTGCGATACTGTACTAATAGGATCAAAAGAACACCACTAATTTTCTTCAGTTAGCTTTAGGTGCACACTGTGCAGAGGATGCACTACACTAACCTGTAAATACTACAACTGCCTGTGATACTATACTAATAGGATCAAAAGAACATCACTAATTTTCTTCAGGTAGCTTTAGGTGCACACTGTGCAGAGGACGCAATACACTAACTTGTAAATACTGCAGCTGCCTACAGTACTGTACTAATAGGATCAGAAGAACACCACTACTTTTGTTTAGGTAGCTTTAGGTGCACACTGTGCAGAGGACACAGTACACTAAATGTAAATACTGTTGCTGCCTGCCTGTGGTATTAATATAGGATCAGAAGAACACCACCAATTTTATTCATGTAGCTTTAGGTGCACACTGTACAGAGGATGCACTACACTAACTGTAAAAAATGTAGCTGCCTGCCTGTGGTATTAATAGGAGCAGAAGAACACCACTAATTTTCTTCAAGTAGCTTTAGGTGCACACTGTGCAGCGAACGCACTGAACTAACTTGTAAATACTGCAGCTGCCTGCGGTACTGTACTTATAGGATCAGAAGAACACCACTAATTTTCTTTAGGAAGCTTTAGGTGCACACTGTTCAGAGGACGCAGAACACTAACTGTAAATACTGTAGCTGCCTGCCTGTGGTATTAATAGGATCAGAAGAACACCACTAATTTTCTTCAGATAGCTTTAGGTGCACACTGTGAAGAGGACGCACTACACTAACTTGTAAATACTACAGCTGGCTGTGGTACTGTACTAATAGGATCAGAAGAACATCACTAATTTTCTACAAATAGCTTTAGGTGCACACTGTGCACAGCACACACTACACTATTTTGTAAATACTGCAGCTGCCTGCAGTACTAGACTATTAGGATCAGAAGAACGCCACTAATTTTCTTCAGGTAGCTTTAGGTGCACACTTTGCAGAGGATGCACTATACTAGCTTGTAAATACTGCAGCTGCCTGCGGTACTGTACTAATAGGATCAGCAGAACACCAATAATTTTGTTTAGGTAGCTTTAGGTGCACACTGCAGAGGACACAGTGCACTAACAGTAAATACTGTAGCTTCCTGCCTGTGGTATTAATAGGAGCAGAACAACAGCAATTGTCTCCAAGTAGCTTTAGGTGCACACTGTGCAGAGGACGCACTACACTAACTGTAAATACTGTAGCTGAGTGCCTGTGTTATTAATAGGATCAGAAGAACACCACTAATTTTCTTCAGATAGCTTTAGGTGCACACTGTGCAGGAGACGCACTACACTAAATTGTAAATTCTGCAGCTGCCTTCTGTACTGTACTAATAGGATCAGAAGAACATCACTAATTTTCCTCAGGTAGCTTTAGGTGCACACTGTGCAGAGGACGCACTACACTAACTTATAAATACTACAGCTGCCTGTGGTACTGTACTAATAGGATCAGAAGAACACAGCTAATTTTGTTTAGGTAGCTTTAGGTGCACACTGTGCAGAGGACGCACTAAACTAACTTGTAAATAATGCAGCTGCCTGCGGTACTCTACTAATAGAATCAGAAGAACACCACTAATTTTCTTTAGGTAGCTTTAGGTGCACACTATGCAGAGGACGCACTACACTAACTTTTAAATGCTGCAGCTGCCTGCGGTACTGTACTATTAGGATCAAAAGAACACCACTAATTTTCTTCAGGTAGCTTTAAGTGCACACTGTGCAGAGGACGCACTACACTAACTTGTAAATACTAAAACTGCCCGTGGTACTGTACTAATAGGATCAGAAGAACACCACTAATTTTCTTCAGTGAGCTTTAGGTGCACACTGTGCAAAGGATGCAGTACACTAACTGTAAATACTGTTACTGCCTGCCTTTGTTATTAATAGGATCTGAAGAACATCACTAATTTTCTTCAGGTAGCTTTAGGTTCACACTGTGCAGACGACACATTACACTAACTTTAAATTCTGTAGCTGCCTGCCTGTCATATTAATAGGAGCAGAACAACAGCAATTGTCTCCAGGTAGCTTTAGGTGCAAACTTGGCTGAGGACACACTACACTAACTATAAATACTGTAGCTGACTTCCTGTGGTATTAATAGGATCAGAAGAACACCACTAATTTTCTTCAGGTAGCTTTAGGTGCACACTGTGAAGAGGACGCGCTACACTAACTTGTAAATACTACAGCTGCCTGTGGTACTGTACTAATAGGATCAGAAGAACACCACTAATTTTGTTTAGGTAACTTTAGGTGCACACTGTGCAGAGGACACAGTGCACTAATAGTAAATGCTGTAGCTGCCTGCCTGTGGTATTAATAGGAGCAGAACAACATAAATTTTCTTCAGGTAGCTTTAGGTGCACACTGTGCAGAGCATGCAGTCCACTAACTGTAAATACTGTAGCTGCCTTCCTGTGGTATTAATAGGATCAGAATAACACCACCAATTTTATTCAGGTACCTTTAGGTGCACACTGTGCAGAGGACACAGTACACTAAACGTAAATACTGTAGCTGCCTTCCTGCGGTATTAATATAGGATAGAAGAACACCACCAATTTTATTCAGGTAGATTTAGGTGCACACTGTGCAGAGGACGCAAAACACTAACTTGTAAACACTGCACCTGCCTGCGGTACTGTACTAATAGGATCAGAAGAACACCACTACTTTTGTTTAGGTAGCTTTAGGTGCACACTGTGCAGAGGACGCACTACACTAACTGTAAATGCTATAGATGCTTGCCTGTGGTATTAATAGGATCAGAAAAACACAACTATGTTTCTTCAGGTAGCTTTAGGTGCACACTGTGCAGGAGATGCACTACACTAAATTGTAAATACTGCAGGTGCCTGCGATACTGTACTAATAGGATCAGAATAACACCACCAATTTTATTCAGGTACATTTAGGTGCACACTGTGCAGAGGACACAGTACGCTAAATGTAAATACTGTTGCTGCCTGCCTGTGGTATTAATATAGGATCAGAAGAACACCACAAATTTTATTTATGTAGCTTTAGGTGCACACTGTGCAGAGGATGCACTACACTAACTGTAAATACTGTAGCTGCCTGCCTGTGGTATTAATAGGATCAGAAAAACACCACTAATTTTGTTTAGGTAGCTTTAGGTGCACACTGTGCAGAGGACGCACTAAACTAACTTGTAAATACTGCAGCTGCCTGCGGTACTGTACTAATAGAATCAGAAGAACACCACTAATTTTCTTCAGGTAGCTTTAGGTGCACACTGTGCAGAGGAAACAGTACAATAACTGTAAGTTCTGTAGCTGCCTGCCTTTGGTATTAATAGGAACAGAACAACAGCAATTGTCTCCAGGTAGCTTTAGGTGCACACTGTGCAGAGGACACAGTACACTTACTGTAAATACTGTAGCTGCCTGCCTGTGGTATTAATAGGATCAGAAGAGCACCACTAATTTTCTTCAGATAGCTTTAGGTGCACACTGTGCAGGGGACACACTACACTAAATTTTAAATACTGCAGATGCCTGCGGTACTGTACTAATAGGATCAAAAGAACACCACTAATTTTCTTCAGGTAGCTTTAGGTGCACACTGTGCAGAGGATGCACTACACTAACTTGTAAATAATACAACTGCCCGCGGTACTGTACAAATAGGATCAGAAGAACACCACTAATTTTCTTTAGGTAGCTTTAGGAGTACACTGTGCAGAGGACGCAGTACACTAACTGTAAATACTGTAACTGCCTGCCTGTGGTATTAAAAGGAGCAGAACATCAGCAATTGTCTCCAGGTAGCTTTAGGTGCACACTGTGCAGAGGACGCACTACACTAATTGTAAATGCTATAGATGCCTGCCTGTGGTATTAATAGGATCAGAAAAACACCACTATGTTTCTTCAGGTAGCTTTAGGTGCACACTGTGCAGGAGACGCACTACACTAAATTGTAAATACTGCAGGTGCCTGTGATACTGTACTAATAGGATCAGAATAACACCACCAATTTTATTCAGGTACATTTAGGTGCACACTGTGCAGAGGACACGGTACACTAAATGTAAATATTGTTGCTGCCTGCCTGTGGTATTAATATAGGATCAGAAGAACACCACCAATTTTATTCATGTAGCTTTAGGTGCACACTGTGCAGAGGATGCACTACACTAACTGTAAATACTGTAGCTGCCTGCCTGTGGTATTAATAGGATCAGAAGAACACCACTAAATTTCTTCAGGTAGCTTTAGGTGCTCACTGTGCAGGGGACGCACTACACTAAATTGTAAATACTGCATGTGCCTGCGGTACTGTACTAATAGGATCAGAAGAACACCACTAATTTTCTTCAGGTAGCTTTAGGTGCACACTGTGCAGAGGATGCTCTAAACTAACCTGTAAATACTGCAGCTGCCTGCGGTACTGTACTAATAGGATCAGAAGAACACCACTAATTTTGTTTAGGTAGCTTTAGGTGCGCACTGTGCCAAGGACGCACTATACTAACTTGTAAATACTGCAACTTCCTGCGGTACTGTACTAATAGGATCAGAAGAACACCACTAATTTTCTTCAGGTAGCTTTAGGTGCACACTGTGCAGAGGAAACATTACACTAACTGTAAGTTCTGTAGCTGCCTGCCTTTGGTATTAATAGGAACAGAACAACAGCAATTGTCTCCAGGTAGCTTTAGGTGCACACTGTGTGGAGGACGCACTACACTAACTGTAAATACTGTAGCTGCCTGCCTGCGGTATTAATAGGATCAGAAGAACAACACTAATTTTCTGCATAGCTTTAGGTGCACACTGTGCAGGGGACGCACTACACTAAATTGTAAATACTACAGCTGCCTGTGGTACTGTACTAATAGGAACAGAAGAACATCACTAATTTTCTACAGGTAGCTTTAGGTGCACACTGTGCAGAGGACACACTACACTAACTTGTAAATACTGCAGGTGCCTGCGGTACTGTACTAATATGATCAGCAGAACACCACTAATTTTGTTTAGGTAGCTTTTGGTGCACACTGTGCCGAGGACACAGTGCACTAACAGTAAATACTGTAGCTGCCTGCCTGTAGTATTAATAGGAGCAGAACAACAGCAATTGTTTCCAGGTAGCTTTAGGTGCACACTGTGCAGAGGACGCATTACACTAACTGTAAATATTATAGATGCCTGCCTGTGGTATTAATAGGATCATAAGAACACCACCAATTTTATTCAGGTAGCTTTAGGTGCACACTGTGCAAAGGACACAATACATTAACTGTCAATTCTGTAGCTGCCTGCCTGTGGTATTAATAGGAGCAGAACAACATCAATTTTCTTCAGGTAGCTTTAGGTGCACACTGTGCAGAGGACGCAGTACACTAACTGTAAATACTGTGGCTGCCTGTCTGTGGTATTAATAGGATCAGAATAACACCACCAATTCTATTCAGGTACCTTTAGGTGCACACTGTGCAGAGGACACAGTACACCAAATGTAAATACTGTAGCTGCCTGCGGTATTAATATAGGATCAGAAGAACACCACCAATTTTATTCATGTAGCTTTAGGTGCACACTGTGCAGAGGATGCACTACACTAACTGTAAATACTGTAGCTGCCTGCCTGTGGTATTAATAGGATCAGAAGAACACCACTAATTTTCTTCAGGTCGCTGTAGGTGCTCACTGTGCAGGGGACGCACTACACTAAATTGTAAATAATGATGCAGGTTACTGCGGTACTGTACTAATAGGATCAGAAGAACACCACTAATTTTCTTCAGGTAGCTTTAGGTGCACACTGTGCAGAGGATGCACTACACTAACTTGTAGGTACTGCAGCTGCCTGCTGTACTGTACTAATAGGATCAGAAGAACACCACTAATTTTGTTTAGGTAGCTTTAGGTGCATTCTATGCAGAGGATGCACTACACTAACTTTTAACTACTGCAGCTGCCTGCTGTACTGTACTAATAGGATCAGGAGAACACCACTAATTTTCTTCAAGTAGCTTTAGGTGCACTCTGTGAAGAGAACGCACTACACTAACTTATAAATACTGCAGCTTCCTGCGGTACTGTACTAATAGGATCAGCAGAACACCACTAATTTTGTTTAGGTAGCTTTAGGTGCACACTGTGCAGAGGACACAGTGCACTAACAGTAAATACTGTAGCTGCCTGCCTGTGTGTCATGAAGATCCTGCCAGTAATTGGCGATTCAGACGCACGGGAACCCGACTACGGGTTTCACTGCGCATGCGTGCGCATTCACGGGTGCTCTCACGCACGGGCACGCGCGCGCACACTCCCGCTAGTGCCAGGCGGGCTATTTAAACTGGACTGTCACACTCAATCCCCACTGTCTGCTCTACCGCGTTCTGTGTGCCTTAACCTGAGCTGACCTGTGTACTCTGCTATCTGACCCGGCTTCCTGTTAGACCATCCTGCTATCCGCCTGCACCAGACCCTCTTGGCTTGCCTGACCATCCCTCTGTGTAATCCCTGGTACCTCTGCTGATTGACCGATTCTGACCTCCGGCTTGTTTGACCATCCCTCTGTCTGATACCAGTATCCAGTCTGTTTACCTGCTGCCTCCAGCGCAGAGTTCCAGACTACTATCTGCTGCTTGTTCCTGGTTCCAGTTCAGCGCTCCAGGCTACTACCTGCTGCTTATTCCTGGTTCCAGTTCAGCGTTCCAGTCAACTACCTGCTGCTTGTTCCTGGTTCCAGTCCAGCGTTCCAGTCTATTACCTGCTGCTTGTTCCTGGTTCCAGTCCAGCGTTTCAGTCTACTACCTGCTGCTTATTCCTGGTTCCAGTCCAGCTCTTCAGTCCTGCTTACTTACCTGCTATGGTTCCTGGTCCTCTCTGCATTCCAGTCTCCAGTCTCCCCTTCAGCTTCAGGTTCCAGAGGGTGCCACCACTCCTGAACTTCCGGTGACTGTTGATCCTGCCAGGCACCCATACCACTCCTCACTCCCGGGCCCTCTGTCTCCATTCTAGAGGAAGGGAGTGGGAGCTGTAAGGGAGGTCTTTCTCTGCACTTCAGGCTCAAAACCTACCAGGTACGTGACAGTAGCAGACAGCCATGTCTGAGCCTGAGCAGGGAACGTCTCCCATGGAGGAACTTTGTGCACACCTGGCAGGATTGACTGAAGCAGTCAAGGATCTGCAGCAAGGATACACCAGGCTGGAGGAATGAGTGCTAACCTTGTCTAACCCCATTGGGGTCCAGGGAGTTTCTTCCGCTTCTGCTCCTTCAGTCGGTCCTTCCTCAACGGTGGTAATGCTCCCTCCAGAACCCAAAGTCCAGACACCTGAACGTTTCTCTGGGGATCGCTTTAAATTCAGGGCCTTCTGCAACTCCTGTGAATTATTCTTTGCTCTTCAGCCACGTACCTTTTCCCTGGAGGCTACCAAGGTGGGCTATGTAATTTCTCTGCTTTTTGGTGACCCCCAAACCTGGGCCCATTGCCTCTTGGAGCAAAAGGAGGTATCCCTGACCAATCTCTCCACCTTCTTTGATGCATTGGGTCAGCTGTACGATGACCCCCAGCTGTCCGTGACTGCAGAGGCGGCTCTGCACACCCTTCAACAGGGTCGCAGGGCAGCAGAGGACTATGTGGCTGAATTCAGAAAGTGGAGTGCTGACACAAATTGAAATGATGCAGCTCTCCGCTATTAGTTTCGGATGGGACTCTCTGACTCTTTGAAGGATGAATTGGCCAGGGTGGGTACACCACAGACTTTAAATGCCTTGATCGATCTAGCCATCCAGATCGATCGACGTCTAAGAGAACGTAGGACTGAGAGAGCTATGGGATCTTCTCACCCAATTTGGGTTACCCCTAAAGTTCTTCATCATATGTCACCAACACCACCTACCTCCACGTTTAACCCACCTGAGCCAATACAATTAGGGGTCCTGTGGCCTTCTCTTACCCAGGAGGAATGACAACGTCATCAAGAGAATAATCTGTGCCTGTATTGTGGGGAATCTGGGCACTATGTCAGGAACTGTCCCCTTAAACTCCTTAAGTGCCTATCCCTGTCCACTGACTGTGTTGCACCTCTGGCTAAGAATACTACTCACCTTGCTCTCTCTATCCTGTTACAGCTTCCAGGAGAGACTCTGCAAATAACCACCATTATTGACTCTGGAGCTTGCAGTTGTTTCATGGACTCTCTCTTTGCTACCCAACATCAGATACCTTTGTTGCCCAAAGCCCATGGACTTTCCATCCATCTAGCTGATGGAACTGCCATCAAATCTGTTACCCAAGAGACTGTTCCAATACCCGTCTCCAATTCTCATCAAGAACTGCTACGCCTGGATATCATCGCCTCACCTCTGTTTCCCATAATCCTCGGCATGCCATGGTTACAGGCTCACAATCCTGACATTAATTGGATCACAGGTGAAGTTACCTTTTCTTCTTCATATTGCCAACAATCTTGCAGATTTCAGAACGTTCAGGAGAACCCTACCTTGCTTTGCCTAGATACAGATCCAAGTCTACACCTCTCCATCCCTTCTGCCTATCATGATTTCTTAGATGTATTCAGCAAGCAGGGGGCAGAGGTCTTACCCCCTCCCCGGGCCTATGACTGTCCTATCGAATTACTTCCCGGTGCTGAGATTCCTTTTGGAAGAATTTTTACTTTGACTGAAGTAGAACAAGGGGCCTTAAAGGAATATATTGATGAGAACCTAAAGAAAGGCTTCATTCGTCCGTCCACGTCTCCAGCGGGTGCAGGCATCTTCTTTGTACAGAAGAAAGATAAGACCCTCAGACCATGTGTGGATTACCGCGAGCTAAATAAAATCACTGTAAAAAACTGTTACCCTCTTCCTCTGGTGCCAGAGTTGTTTCAAAGACTTGGGACAGCTACCATATTCACTAAGCTTGACCTCCGCGGAGCCTACAATTTAGTTTGCATTAGGGACGGAGACGAATGGAAAACCGCCTTTCGTACCCGTTATGGACATTTTGAGTACCTAGTGATGCCTTTCGGTCTGTGCAATGGCCCTGCTACATTTCAGTACTTTATCAATGATGTTTTACGAGACTTTCTAGATCTGTTTGTTATCGTCTATTTAGACGACATATTATTTTTTTCTTTTTCCCTTGAATCCCATCACAGGCACGTCAGAAGTGTGTTGGGCCGGCTTCGACAACACGGTCTATATGCAAAAGCTGAGAAGTGTGAATTTGAACAGGAAAGTATTCCATTTTTGGGGTTAATCATTTCCAGTGGAGGCATTAAGATGGACCCTCAAAAGGTCGCGGCAGTTTTAGATTGGCCAGTCCCGACAGACAAGAAGGGAATGCAGCGATTCGTTGGATTAGCTAATTTTTACCGTAAATTTATTAAGGGGTTCTCAGCCATCATCACACCCATCACACAGCTAACTAAACAAGGCACACGCTTCCACTGGTCTGCTGAAGCCCAAAAGGCTTTTGAGATTCTCAAGGGCGTTTTTACTTCCGCCTCCGTACTCAAGCATCCAGATTCCTCTCTGCCGTTCGTACTAGAGGTGGACGCATCTGAAATTGCAGTAGGGGCAGTGTTGTCCCAAAGACAGGGAACTAAGGCCCTGTTACATCCTGTGGCCTTCTTCTCTCGTAAATTGTCCACGGCAGAGAGAAATTATGAAGTAGGTGAGAGAGAGTTGTTGGCAATCAAATCAGCGTTGGAGGAGTGGCGCTATCTGCTGGAGGGTGCCGCTCATCCAGTCTTCATTTTTACAGATCATAAGAACCTGGAGTATTTGAGATCTGCAAAAAGATTGAAGCCACGTCAAGCCAGGTGGGCTCTCTTTTTCTCCGGGTTCTCCTTTCATGTCACTTACTGCCCTGGCTCCAAAAATGCCAAACCTGATGCCCTATCCAGGATGTTTCACAAGTCCCAAGAGGTTTCACCCCCAGACACCATTCTATCCCCGGGGAATTTTCTTTTGCTTCAGGGAGACCTGCTTTCCCAGATTAAGCAGGCTTCCACGGAATTGGGATATTCCTTTAGGTCAGAACTCCAAGTTAAGGATGGGTTACTGTGGCACGAGAATAGGATCTTTATACCTGAGACACTACAAGTTTCAGTACTAGAACTCTGTCATGATCATGCATTGGCTGGGCATTTTGGTGTGGCTAAGACCACTGATCTGGTACAGCGTACCTTCTGGTGGCCTCAGTTACGCGAAGATTGTAGGAAATTTGTTGAGTCCTGTACCACCTGTATCAGGAACAAGGGGCACAGAAGCAAGGCATGGGGGTTGCTAAAACCATTGCCTGTCCCAGATAGGCCTTGGAAAATGCTTTCTATAGACTTTATTGTGGAATTACCTCCAGCTGGGGGCTTCACCTCAATTTTTGTCATAGTAGACCGGTTGTCGAAAATGGCCCACTTTGTCCCAATGAAGGGCGCTCCCTCAGCTACAGAAACGGCGCAAGCATTCATTAAAGAAGTCATCAGGCTCCACCGGTTAATATCGTTTCTGATTGGGGGGTACAGTTTACCTTCCGATTCTGGAGGTCTCTGTGTAAGACACTGAACATTGAGCTCTCATTTTCATCTGCTTATCATCCCCAGACTAATGGGCAAACAGAGAGAACAAACCAGACTCTTGAACAATATTTACGCTGTTTTTCTTCTTTTGCCCAAGATGATTGGATTTCTGTTCTCCCATTGGCTGAATTCGCCTACAACAATTCTATTCATTCCGCTATCAAACAAACTCCGTTTTTTGCAAATTATGGCTTCCACCCTTCATTTTTGCCTAATTCTCTTCCAGAGTGCACAGTACCCGCAGTTCAGGAGAGGTTGGACTTCTTTACTTCCAACAACCAAGTTTTACAGGAGACCATGACCAGTACCCAGGAATATAATAAAGCAATCTTCGATAAGAAGAGGCGAGGTGAGCTGTTACTTACACCCGGGGACCAGGTATGGTTATCTACAGTAAATCTCAGGATGGCTTGCCTTTCAAAGAAATTGGGTCCCAAGTTTCTTGGACCATTTCCTGTCAAGCGGAGAATTAATGAGGTGGCATACGAACTTGAACTCCCGGATTCATTAAAAGTGCATCCAGTATTTCATGTGTCCCTGCTCAAACCCTCTATTTCTAATCAATTTCCAGGTCGAAGTACGGATAATCCTAATCCAATTTTGGTAGATGGGGAAAAGGAATTTGAGGTGGAGGCTATCATGGACCATAGGGAAAGAGGTAACCAAAATCAATTTTTGATAAAATGGAGGGGGTTTGGCCAGAGAGAAAATTCTTGGGAACCTGAGGACAATATTCATGCTGAAGATCTGTTGCAATCTTTTAAAAGATCCCAGAGAAATTTCTTCAAAGGGGCATCCGGAGGCTGCCCCTTGGGGGGGGGCAATGTCATGAAGATCCTGCCAGTAATTGGTGATTCAGACGCTCGGGAACGCGGCCACGGGTTTCACTGTGCACGCGCGTGCATTCACGGGTGCTCTCACGCACGGGCACGTGCGCGCGCACTCCCGCTAGTGCCAGGTGGGCTATTTAAACCGGACTGTCACACTCAATCCCCGCTGTCTGCTCTACAGTGTTCCGTGTGCCTTAACCTGATCTGACCTGTGTACTCTGCTATCTGACCCGGCTTCCTGTTAGATCATCCTGCTATCTGCCTGCACCAGACCCTCTTGGCTTGCCTGACCATCCCTCTGTGTAATCCCTGGTACCTCTGCTGATCGACCGATACCGACCTCCGGCTTGTTTGACCATCCCTCTGTCTGATACAAGTATCCAGTCTGTTTACCTGCTGCCTTGTTCCTGGCTCCAGCCCAGCATTCCAGACTACTATCTGCTGCTTGTTCCTGGTTCCAGTTCAACGTTCCAGGCTACTACCTGCTGCTTTGTTTCTGGTTCCAGTCCAGCGTTCCAGGCTACTACCTGCTGCTTGTTCCTGGTTCCAGTCCAGCGTTCCAGTCTACTACCTGCTGCTTGTTCCTGGTTCCAGTTCAGCGTTCCAGGCTGCTACCTGCTGCTTGTTCCTCGTTCCAGTCCAGCGTTCCAGTCTACTACCTGCTGCTTGGTCCTGGTTCTAGTCCAGCGTTCCAGTGTACTACCTGCTGCTTGTTCCTGGTTCCAGTCCAGCATTCCAGTCTACTACCTGCTGCTTATTCCTGGTCCCAGTCCAGCTCTTCAGTCCTGCTTACTTACCTGCTGTGGTTCCTGGTCCTCTCTGCATTCCAGTCTCCAGTCTCCCCTTCAGCTTCAGGTTCCAGAGGGTGCCACCACTCCTGAACTTCTGGTGACTGTTGATCCTGCCAGGCACCCGTACCACTCCTCACTGCCGGGCCCTCTGTCTCCATTCCAGGGGAACGGGATTGGGAGCTGTAAGGGAGGTCTTTCTCTGCACCTCAGGCTCAAAACCTACCAGGTACGTGACACTGTGGTTTTAATAGGAGCAGAGCAACAGCAATTGTCTCCAAGTAGCTTTAGGTGCACACTGTGCAGAGGACGCACGACACTAACTGTAAATACTGTAGCTGCCTGCCTGCGGTATTAATAGGATCAGAATAACAACATTAATTTTCTTCAGATAGCTTTAGGTGGACACTGTTCAGGGGACACACTACACTAAATTGTAAATATTGCAGCTGCCTGCGGTACTGTACTAATAAGATCAGAAGAACACCACTAATTTTCTTCAGGTAGCTTTAGGTGCACACCGTGCAGAGGACGCACTACACTAACTTATAAATACTACAGCTGCCTGTGGTACTGTACTAATAGGAACAGAAGAACATCACTGATTTTCTACAGGTAGCTTTAGGTGCACACTGTGCCGAGGACGCACTATACTAACTTGTAAATACTGCAGCTTCCTGCGGTACTGTACTAATAGGATCAGAAGAACACCACTAATTTTCTTCAGGTAGCTTTAGGTGCACACTGTGCAGAGGAAACATTACACTAACAGTAAATACTGTAGCTGCCTGCCTGTGGTATTAATAGGAGCAGAACAACAGCAATTGTCTCCAGGTAGCTTTAGGTGCACACTGTGCAGAGGACGCACTACACTAACTGTAAATACTGTAGCTGCCTGTCTGTGGTATTACTAGGATCAGAATAACACCCCCAATTTTATTCAGGTACCTTTAGGTGCACACTGTGCAGAGGACACAGTACACTAAATGTAAATACTGTAGCTGCCTGCCTGCGGTATTAATATAGGATCAGAAGAACACCACCAATTTTATTCATGTAGTTTTAGGTGCACACTGTGCAGAGGATGCACTACACTAACTGTAAATACTGTAGCTGCCTGCCTGTGGTATTAATAGGATCAGAAGAACACCAATAATTTTCTTCAGGTAGCTTTAGGTGCCCACTGTGCAGGGGATGCACTACACTAAATTGTAAATACTGCAGGTGCCTGCGGTACTGTACTAATAGGATCAGAAGAACACCACTAATTTTCTTCAGGTAGCTTTAGGTACACACTGTGCAGAGGATGCACTACACTAACTTGTAGATACTGCAGCTGCCTGCTGTACTGTACTAATAGGATCAGAAGAACACCACTAATTTTGTTTAGGTAGCTTTAGGTGCACACTGTGCAGAGGATGCACTAAACTAACTTGTAAATACTGCAGCTGCCTGCGGTACTGTACTAATAGAATCATAAGAACACCACTAATTTTCTTCAGGTAGCTTTAGGTGCACTCTATGCAGAGGATGCACTACACTAACTTTTAACTACTGCAGCTGCCTGCGGTACTGTACTAATAGGATCAGAAGAACACCACTAATTTGCTTCAAGTAGCTATAGGTGCACACTGTGCAGAGAACACACTACACTAACTTGTAAATACTGCAGCTGCCTGCGATACTGTACTAATAGGATCAGAAGAACACCACTAATTTTGTTTAGGTAGCTTTAGGTGCGCACTGTGCAGAGGACGCACTATACTAACTTGTAAATACTGCAGCTGCCTGGGTTACTTTACTAATAGGATCAGAAGAACACCACTCATTTTCTTCAGGTAGCTTTAGGTGCACACTGTGCAGAGGAAACAGTACACTAACTGTAAATACTGTAGCTGCCTGCCTGTGGTATTAATATAGGATCAGAAGAACACCAATTTTATTCAGGTAGCTTTATGTGCACACTGTGCAGAGGACGCAGTACACTAAATGTAAATACTGTAGCTGCCTGCCTGTGGTATTAATACTAGCAGAACAACAGCAATTTTCTTCAGGTAGCTTTAGGTGCACACTGTGCAGGGGATGCACTACACTAAATTGTAAATACTGCAGCTGCCTGTGGTACTGCACTAATAGGATCAGAAGAACACCATTCATTTTCTTCAGGTAGCTTTAGGTGCACACTGTGAGGAGGACACACTACACTAACTTATAAATACTGCAGCTGTGTGCAGTACTGTACTAATAAGATCAGAAGAACACCACTAATTTTCTTCAGGTGGCTTTAGGTGCACAATGTGCAGAAGACACACTACATTAACTTGTAAATACTGTAGCTGCCTGCGGTAATGTACTAACAGGATAAGAAGAACACCACTAATTTTCTTCAGGTAGCTTTAAGTGCACTCTATGCAGAGGGCGCAGTGCACTAATTGTAAATACTATAGCTGCCTGTCTGTGGTATTAATAGGATCAGAAGAACACCACTAATTTTATTCAGGTAGCTTTAGGTGCACACTGTGCAGATGACACAGTACACAAACTGTAAATACTGTAGCTGCCTGCCTGTGGTATTAATATAAGATCAGAAGAACACCACCAATTTTATTCAGGTAGCTTTAGGTTTACACTGTGCAGAGGACGCAGTACACTAACTGTACATACTGTAGCTGCCTGCCTGTGGTATTAATTGGAGCAGAACAACAGCAATTGTCTCCAGGTAGCTTTAGGTGCACACTGTGCAGAGGACGCACTACACTAACTGTAAATACTGCAGCTGCCTGCGGTACTGTACTAATAGGATCAGAAGAACACCACTAATTTTCTTCAGGTAGCTTTAGGTGCACACTGTGCAGAGGACGCACTACACTAACTTGTAAATACTGCAGCTGCCTGCGGTACTGTATTAATAGGATCAGAAGAACACCACTCAATTTCTTCAGGTAGCTTTAGGTGCACACTGTGCAGAGGACGCACTACACTAACTTGTAGATACTACAGCTGCCTGTGGTACTGTACTAATAGAATCAGAACACCACTAATTTTGTTTAGGTTGCTTTAGGTGCACACTGTGCAGAGGACACAGTGAACTAACCGTATATACTGTAGCTGCCTGCCTGTGGTATTAATAGGAGCAGAACAACAGCAATTGTCTCCAGGTAGCTTTAGGTGCACACTGTGCTGAAGATGCACTACACTAACTGTAAATGCTGTAGCTGCCTGCCTGTGATATTAATAGGATCATAAGAACACCACTAATTTTCTTCCGGTAGCTTTAGGTGCACACTGTGCAGAGGACACAGTACACTAACTGTAAATACTGTAGCTGCCTGCCTGTGGTATTAATAGGAGCAGAACAACAGCAATTGTCTCCAGGTAGCTTTAGTGCACACTGTGCTGAGGACGCAGTACTTTAATTGTAAATAATGTAGCTGCCTGAGGTACTGTACTAATAGGATCAGAAGAAAACCACTCATTTTCTTCAGGTAGCTTTAGGTGCACACTGTGCAGAGGACGCACTACACTAACTTGTAAATACTGCAGCTGCCTGCGGTACTGTACTAATAGGATCAGAAGAACACCATTAATTTTCTTCAGGTAGCTTTAGGTGCACACTGTGCAGAGGAAACAGTACACTAACTGTAAATACTGTAGCTGCCTGCCTGTGGTATTAATATAGGATCAGAAGAACACCAATTTTATTCAGGTAGCTTTAGGTGCACACTGTGCAGAGGACGCAGTACACTAAATGTAAATACTGTAGCTGCCTGCCTGTGGTATTAATATGAGCAGAACAACAGCAATTTTCTTCAGGTAGCTTTAGGTGCACACTGTGCAGGGGATGCACTACAATAAATTGTAAATACTGCAGCTGCCTGTGTTACTGTACTAATAGGATCAGAAGAACACCATTCATTTTCTTCAGGTAGCTTTAGGTGCACACTGTGAGGAGGACGCACTACACTAACTTATAAATACTGCAGCTGTGTGCAGTACTGTACTAATAAGATCAGAAGAACACTACTAATTTTTTTCAGGTAGCTTTAGGTGCACAATGTGCAGAAGACGCACTACACTAACTTGTAAATACTGTAGCTGCCTGCGGTACTGTACTAACAGGATAAGAAGAACACCACTAACTTTCTTCAGGTAGCTTTAAGTGCACTCTATGCAAAGGGCGCAGTGCACTAATTGTAAATACTGTAGCTGCCTGTCTGTGGTATTAATAGGATCAGAAGAACACCACTAATTTCATTCAGGTAGCTTTAGGTGCACATTGTGCAGAGGACACAGTACACGAACTGTAAATACTGTAGCTGCCTGCCTGTGGTATTAATATAGGATCAGAAGAACACCACCAATTTTATTCAGGTAGCTTTAGGTTTACACTGTGCAGAGGATGCAGTACACTAACTGTAAATACTGTAGCTGCCTGCCTGTGGTATTAATTGGAGCAGAACAACAGCAATTGTCTCCAGGTAGCTTTAGGTGCACACTGTGCAGAGGACGCACTACACTAACTGTAAATAATGTAGCTGCCTGCCTGTGGTATTAATAGGATCAGAAGAACACCACTAATTTTCTTCAGGTAGCTTTAGGTGCACACTGTGCAGGGGACGCATTACACTAACTTGTAAATACTGCAGCTGCCTGCGGTACTGTACTAATAGGATCAGAAGAAAACCACTCAATTTCTTCAGGTAGCTTTAGGTGCACACTGTGCAGATTACGCACTACACTAACTTGTAGATACTGCAGCTGCCTGCGGTACTGTACTAATAGGATCAGAAGAAAACCACTCAATTTCTTCAGGTAGCTTTAGGTGCACACTGTGCAGAGGACGCACTACACTAACTTGTAGATACTACAGCTGCCTGTGGTACTGTACTAATAGAATCAGAACACCACTAATTTTGTTTAGTTTGCTTTAGGTGCACACTGTGCAGAGGACACAGTGAACTAACTGTATATACTGTAGCTGCCTGCCTGTGGTATTAATAGGAGCAGAACAACAGCAATTGTCTCCAGGTAGCTTTAGGTGCACACTGTGCTGAAGACTCACTACACTAACTGTAAATGCTGTAGCTGCCTGCCTGTGGTATTAATAGGATCATAAGAACACCACTAATTTTCTTCCGGTAGCTTTAGGTGCACACTGTGCAGAGGACACAGTACACTAACTGTAAATACTCTAGCTGCCTGCCTGTGGTATTAATAGGAGCAGAACAACAGCAAATGTCTCCAGGTAGCTTTAGTGCACACTGTGCTGAGGACGCAGTACTTTAATTGTAAATAATGTAGCTGCCTGAGGTACTGTACTAATAGGATCAAAAGAAAACCACTCATTTTCTTCAGGTAGCTTTAGGTGCACACTGTGCAGAGGACGCACTACACTAACTTGTAAATACTGCAGCTGCCTGCGGTACTGTACTAATAGGATCAGAAGAACACCACTCAATTTCTTCAGGTAGCTTTAGGTGCACACTGTGCAGAGGACGCACTACACTAACTTGTAGATACTACAGCTGCCTGTGGTACTGTACTAATAGAATCAGAAGAACACCACTAATTTTGTTTAGGTTGCTTTAGGTGCACACTGTGCAGAGGACACAGTGCACTAACTGTATATACTGTAGCTGCCTGCCTGTGGTATTAATAGGAGCAGAACAACAGCAATTGTCTTTAGGTAGCTTTAGGTGCACACTGTGCTGAGGACGCTGTTAGGTACCTGGTAGTGAGCCTGACTTGTAGGAGAAGACCTCTCATACAACGCTGGTTCAAGAGCCACTGGAGTGGGGACAGTGGTCTCGTGAGCACAGTGGGGTAGGAGTGCCTGCTGAGATGAAGGCTCTGATGCTGGAGCAGAGTAGAGATTCCTCCAGGGATGGCTGGGCTGCAGGCAAGGTGATAACAGGAAGCAGCAGGCTGCAGCACTGAAGATGCAGATGCAGAAGTCGCTGGAGCTGAGGGTGCAACAGCACAGCAGCAAACGGCAGGCACAGGCAAGGTCAAACAGTCCGGGTCAGCAGGCAGCAAGGCGGTTAATACAGTAGGCAGAGGCAGAGTCAGTAGGCAGGCAGAGGTCAGTAACGGTATTGGCAGATGAAGTAACAGAATCGGGCAGGCCGGGTCGGATTGGAGAAGGAGGAATGGTCAGACAAGCCGGGTCAATAGGTAATCAATCAATCAGGTACAGGTTAAGCAGATCCACAGAGCTGAGATGAAACAGCAGCACATTCTTGCAACAGGAGAACTTTTATGCACCTCTTGGCGTCAAAACGGCGCTAATGCGAACACACACACACGCACGCCGCGCACCCGCGCATGCCCAAGCGCCGCGCTGACTCATGGCAACAGCTGGAGATTGCTGAATTGCCTGTGCAGGAGCGCGCCGGCGCATTGGTGCACGCACATGTGCCGGTCTGGTGCTGACCGATCCTTGATATTGCCCCCCTCCAAAGGGCAGCCTCCGGATGCCCACTTGCCTTCTTTTCTCAGGGTGGGCAGAGAAGAAGGCGCGGACTAATCGCCTGGCATGGACATTGCTGTTCGGTTCCCATGAGTTACTTTCTGGGCCGTAACCCTTCCATTTAATGAGAAATTGATTTTGTCCTTGTCTTCTACAGTCAAGAATAGCCTCAACCTCAAATTCCTCGCTTCCATCTACTAAGACGGGTTCAGGAGGTCTAGTTCCTCTACCAGGGAAGGGATCAGGTATAGCAGGTTTAAGCAGATACACATTAAATAACAGGTGAATCTTGAGAGAGTCAGGCAAAGTCAGTTCATAAGACACTTCATTAATTTTTCTCTTAACCGGAAAAGGTCCCATAAATCTAGGTGCCAGCTTCTTAGATGGACATGCTAACTTGATATTAGTGGTAGAAAGCCATACCTGATCACCAAGTTGTAACTTCAACTCCCCTCTTCTTCTTCGATCGAAGACTCTCTTGCTGTCCGCCTGGGCCTTGGACACCGCCTCTTGCAACATCTGGTTGTTGTGGCTGAGGAAATCCACTGTATTCTGCACTGCCGGAACTGAGGATTCTGCAAGGAAATTAGGTAGAAAGGTTAAATGAAATCCATAATTGGCGAAAAAAGGAGATTGACCAGTGGCTGAATGTTTGGCATTGTTGTATGCGAATTCTGCTAAGGGTAGCAGGGACACCCAATCATCCTGTGTGAAGGAAGTAAAGCATCTGATATACTGTTCAAGAGTCTGATTGGTCCTCTCTGTCTGTCCATTAGTTTGAGGATGATAGGCCGAGGACAAGGCCAGTTCAATTTTTAGGATTTCACACAGGGTTCTCCAAAAATGTGAGGTGAATTGTACCCCTCTGTCCGAAACTATACTTGCAGGTACTCCATGTAGTCTGATGATTTCCTTAATGAATATGCGGGCGGTTTCAATAGCAGATGGAGTTCCCCTTAAAGGAAGGAAGTGGGCCATCTTGGTTAGACGGTCTACCACCACAAAGATGGCTGAACACCCCTCAGAACATGGAAGCTCTACTATAAAGTCCATGGAAATCATTTTCCAGGGTCTATCAGGTACAGGCAAAGGTTTTAACAGACCCCAAGCTCGATTCCTAGACGTCTTATTCTGGGTGCAGGTAGGGCAGGAGCTGACATATTTCTCACAAAAGTCCTTCAGATTAGGCCACCAGAATGTGCGTTGCACAAGTTCCAGGGTCTTGCGGACCCCAAAATGGCCTGCCAGTGGATGATTGTGAAGAAGCGTCAAGACCTTGATCCGAACCTTCTCAGGGACAAAAATTTGACTCCCCTTCCATAGCAATCCATCTCTGGATGTCAGAGTAATCCCTGTAGGCCTAGATGACTCAGAGGATGCTTCTTTAATCTGGGAGAGTAGATCCGTTTGCAGGAGTAGGAAATTGTTTGCGGGCAATATGGTGTCATGAATGGATGAGCCCTTCGGGTTGTCATGCATGCGTGATAATGCATCCGGTTTGATATTTTTTGAGCCTGGCCGGTAAGTTATATGAAAACAAAAACGGAAGAAAAACAGGGCCCAGCGGGCTTGCCGAGGCTTCAGTCGTTTAGCAGATCTCAAGTACTCTAGGTTCTTGTGGTCAGTGTATATTAATACCGGATGCACAGCTCCCTCCAACAGGTATCTCCAGAGCAGTTTTAATAGCGAGGAGCTCCTGGTCGCCAACATCATAGTTCTTCTCCGCAGGAGAAAGTTTACGGGAGAAAAACCCCACAGGATGCATTAGGTCTTTGTTGCCCCTTCGTTGTGATAGTATTGCACCCACTGCTATTTCAGAAGCGTCAACTTCCAAAATAAACGGTAGTGACGGTTCAGGATGGCTGAGGATTGGGGTCGAGGTAAACAGTCTTTTGAGATTCTCAAAGGCATCTTGGGCTGACTGGTTCCAGGAAAAACGGGCATTCTGTTTGGTCAACTGCATGATGGGTGCAATTATGGCTGAGAATCCCCTGATGAATTTTCTATAAAAGTTTGCAAACCCGATAAACCACTGAATTCCCTTCTTGTCTAGGGTTACGGGCCAGTCCAGCACAGTGGATACCTTCTGGGGATCCATTTTAATGCCTGTTGGAGAGATTATCAGTCCCAGAAATTGGATGCTTTGTTGCTCGAACTCACATTTCTCTGCCTTTGCATACAGTCTGTGTAAACAGAGGCGACCCAACACCCTGCGGACATGTTCTCAATGCAGATCAAGAGATTCCGAGAAGATCAGGATATCATCCAGGTATGCAATCACAAACACGTCTAGAAAGTCCCTGAGAACATTGTTAATCAGATGTTGGAAGGTCGCAGGGGCGTTGCAGAGTCCGAAGGGCATAACCATGTATTCGTAGTGCCCGAATCGGGTCCGAAAAGCTGTTTTCCACTCATGCCCGGTCCGAATGCAGATCAGGTTGTAAGCCCCTCTTAGATCGAGTTTAGTAAAGATAACCGCAGTCCTTAACTTTTGGAACAGTTGAGGTATCAAGGGTAGGGGATACCGATTTTTAACCGTAATTTTGTTCAGTTCCTGGTAATCTATACACGGGCGAAGAGTCTTTTCCTTCTTGGTGACAAAAAATATTCCAGCACCTGCTGGGGAAGTTGAGTGGCGGATGAACCCCTTAGCCAAGTTCTCATCAACATATGTTTTTAGTGCCTCTTGCTCCTTCTCCAATAAAGGGAAGATATGTCCGAATGGAATCTCGGATCCTGGCAACAACTCAATTGGGCAGTCGTAGGGGCGATGAGGCGGAAGGGAGTCTGCCCCCTTCTTACTAAAAACATCGATGAACTCATGGTAATGTTTAGGTATGGACTGGTATAGTTTCTGGTCAGTGTCAAGGCATAGCAGAGTAGTTGAAGAGTCAGGGTCTCCCACCAGACAGTGTTCCTGACAGTAGCATGATACAAATTTTACTTCTTCAGAGACCCATTTGATGTGCGGATTGTGGGCTTGAAGCCAGGGAATGCCCAAGATAATTGGAAATAGAGGAGACGTAATGGCATCAAGGGTCAGCAGTTCCTTATGTTGAGAAAAAGTAGGAGCAGGCAAGGGAAGAGTTTCCTGAATTACTTGTCCAGATCTAATGCGGGAGCCATCAGCTAAGAAAACAGAAAGTCCATGGGTTTTAGTCCGTAACGGGATGTTATGTTGGCTGGCAAAGGTCAAGTCAATAAAGCAGCTGCAAGCTCCGGAGTCAATGATGGTGTTGACTGGAATTATCTCTTCCTGGAGCTGTAACAAGAGAGGAATGGCAAGGTGAGTAGAGTTCGCAGACAAAGCAGAGAGATTGGTAGACACAGAGGATGAGCACTTACTTATCTTGACTGGGCAGTTATGGACATAGTGATCAGTTCCACCGCAATAGAGGCACAGGTTAAGTTGACGACGATGTGCCCGTTCTTCAGGGGACAAAGCAGGTTGCATCAGTCCTAGCTGCATGGGTTCTGAAGTGTCGGGTGTGGTGTTGACTGGATTCATACTGGGTGAAGGTAAGTAACGTGCTGCAGGAACCGGAGCCCGTGCTGTCATCCAGGCCAGGCGGGTTTGCTGGGCAGAGCATTCGGATCGACGTTCTCGAAGACGACGATCAATCTGGATTGCCAAAGAAATCAATGCTTCAAGAGTGTCTGGTATGCCAACTCGAGCAAGTTCATCTTTTAGCCCTTCAGATAGGCCAATGTGGAACTGATGACGCAGGGCCGCATCGTTCCACTGCGTGTCCGTGCTCCAGCGTCTGAAGTCAGTGACATAGTCCTTAGCCGGTCTGTGGCCTTGCTGGAGCGCAAACAGAGCTGACTCAGCTGTAGCAGTCCGCTGAGGGTCCTCATAGAGCTGAGCCATGGCTTCAAAAAAGGAGGGTAACGATTGGGTTAAGGCCGAGTCCCCCTCCAGTAAACGGTGAGCCCAGGTCTGGGGTTCCCCTTGTAGGAGGGAAATCACAAACCCCACTTTAGTAACTTCCAGTGAAAAGGTTCGGGGTTGTAGAGCAAAGAAGAGCTGGCAGGCATTGCGAAAGGCCCAAAACTTGGTCCGATCTCCGGAAAACCTCTCTGGGATGTGGACCCTTGGTTCAGGTGGGAGCATCACAGCGGAGGGAGCAGGAGCAGGCGGTGTTGGAGCTGCGGCTGGGGAGGAAGCCATGGGACTAGGGCCAGCGAGATTCTGAACTTGTCCCTCGAGTCTGCTATAATTGTCCTGAAGGGCTTGCACTGCTTGAGTGAGGGCCGCAAAGTGCATGCAGATCTCCTTCATCGGGCAGGCTCAGTCATGGCTGTTTCATACTGCTAGGTACCTGGTAGTGAGCCTGACGTGCAGGAGAAGACCTCTCATACAACGCTGGTTCAAGAGCCACTGGAGTGGGGACAGTGGTCTCGTGAGCACAGTGGGGTAGGAGTGCCTGCTGAGATGAAGGCTCTGATGCTGGAGCAGAGTAGAGATCCCTCCAGGGATGGCTGGGCTGCAGGCAAGGTGATAACAGGAAGCAGCAGGCTGCAGCACTGAAGATGCAGATGCAGAAGTGCTGGAGCTGAAGGTGCAACAGCACAACAGCAAACGGCAGGCACAGGCAAGGTCAAACAGTCCGGGTCAGCAGGCAGCAAGGCGGTTAATACAGTAGGCAGAGGCAGATTCGGTAGGCAGGTAGAGGTCGGCAACGGTATTGGCAGATGCAGTAACAGAATCAGGCAGGCCGGGTCGGATTGGAGAAGGAGGAATGGTCAGACAAGCCGGGTCAATAGGTAATCAATCAATCAGGTAAAGGTTAAGCAGATCCACAGAGCTGAGATGAAACAGCAGCGCATTCCTGCAACAGGAGAACTTTTATGCACCTCTTGGCGCCAAAACGGTGCTAAAGCGAACGCATACGCGCCCGCACGCGCACACACACGTGCCGCGCACCCGTGCATGCCCGAGCGCCGCGCTGACGTACGGCAACAGCTGGAGATTGTTGAATTGCCTGTGCATGAGCGCGCCGGCGCATTGGCGCACGCACATGCGCCGGTCAGGTGCTGACAGATCTTTGACAGACGCACTACACTAACTGTAAATGCTGTAGCTGCCTGCCTGTGGTATTAATAGGATCATAAGAACACCACTAATTTTCTTCAGGTAGCTTTAGGTGCACATTGTGCAGAGGACACAGTACACTAACTGTAAATACTGTAGCTGCCTGCCTGTGGTATTAATAGGAGCAAAACAACAGCAATTGTCTCAAGGTAGCTTTAGTGCACACTGTGCTGAGGAAGCAGTACATTAATTGTAAATACTGTAGCTGCCTGCCTGTGGTATTAATAGGAGCAGAACAACGGCAATTGTCTCCAGGTAGCTTTAGGTTCACAATGTGCAGGGGACGCACTACAATAAATTGTAAATACTGCAGCTGCCTGTGGTACTGTACTAATAGGATCAGAAGAACACCACTAATTTTCTTCAGGTAGCTTTAGGTGCACACTGTTCAGAAGACGCACTACACTAACTTGTTAATACTGTAGCTGCCTGTGGTACTGTACTAATAGGATCAGAAGAACACCACTAATTTTCTTCAGGTAGCTTTAGGTGCACACTGTGCAGAGAACGCAGTACACTAACTGTAAATAATGTAGCTGTCTGTCTGTGGTATTAATAGTTTCAGAAGAACACCACCAATTTCATTCAGGTAGCTTTAGGTGCACACTGTGCAGAGGACACAGTACACTAACTGTAAATACTGTAGCTGCCTGCCTGTGGTATTAATATAGGATCAGAAGAACACCACCAATTTTATTCAGGTAGCTTTAGGTGCACACTGTGCAGAGGACGCAGTACACTAACTGTAAATACTGTTGCTGCCTGCCTGTGGTATTAATAGGAGCAGAACAATGGCAATTGTCTCTAGGTAGCTTTAGGTGCACACTGGACAGAGGATGCACTACACTAACTGTAAATACTGTAGCTGCCTGCCTGTGGTATTAATAGGATCAGAAGAACACCACTAATTTTCTTCCAGTAGCTTTAGGTGCACACTGTGCAGGGGATGCACTACACTAAATTGTAAATACTGCAGCTGCCTGAGGTACTGTACTAATAGGATCAGAAGAAAACCACTCATTTTCTTCAGGTAGCTTTAGGTGCACACTCTGCAGAGGACACACTACACTAACTTGTAATTACTACAGCTGCCTGTGGTACTATACTAATAGGATCAGAAGAACACTACTAATTTTGTTTAGGTAGCTTTAGGTGCACACTGTGCAGAGGACACAGTGCACTAACTGTAAATACTGTAGCTGCCTGCCTGTGGAATTAATAGGAGTAGAACAACAGCAATTATCTCCAGGTAGCTTTAGGTGCACACTGTGCGGAGGATGCACTACACTAACTGTAAATGCTTTAGCTGCCTGCCTGTGGTATTAATAGGATCAGAAGAACACCACTGATTTTCTTCAGGTAGCTTTAGGTACACACTGTGCAGAGGACACGGTACACTAACTGTAAATACTGTAGCTGCCTGCCTGTGGTACTAATATAGGATCAGAAGAACACCAGCAATTTTATTCAGGTAGCTTTAGGTATAAACTGTGCAGAGGACCCAGTACACTAACTGTAAATACTGTTGCTGCCTGCCTGTGGTATTAATAGGAGCAGAACAACAGCAATTGTCTCTAGGTAGCTTTAGATGCACACTGGGCAGAGGATGTACTACACTAACTGTAAATACTGTAGCTGCCTGCCTGTAGTATTAATAGGATCAGAAGAACACCACTAATTTTCTTCCGGTAGCTTTAGGTGCACACTGTGCAGGGGATGCACTACACTAAATTGTAAATACTGCAGCTGCCTAAGGTACTGTACTAATAGGATCAGAAGAAAACCACTCATTTTCTTCAGGTAGTTTTAGGTGCACACTCTGCAGAGGATGCACTACACTAACTTGTAAATACTACAGCTGCCTGTTGTACTGTACTAATAGGATTAGAAGAACACTACTAATTTTGTTTAGGTAGCTTTAGGTGCACACTGTGCAGAGGACACAGTGCACTAACTGTAAATACTGTAGCTGCCTGCCTGTGGTTTTAATAGGAGCAGAACAACAGCAATTGTCTCCAGGTAGCTTTAGGTGCACACTGTGTAGAGGAATCACTACACTAACTGTAAATGCTTTAGCTGCCTGCCTGTGGTATTAATAGGATCAGAAGAACACCACTGATTTTCTTCAGGTAGCTTTAGGTGCACACTGGGCAGAGGACACAGTACACTAACTGTAAATACTGTAGCTGCCTGCCTGTGGTACTAATATAGGATCAGAAGAACACCAGCAATTTTATTCAGGTAGCTTTAGGTGCACACTGTGCAGAGGATGTACTACACTAACTGTAAATACTGTAGCTGCCTGCCTGTGGTAGTAATAGGATCAGAAGAACACCACTAATTTTCTTCAGGTAGCTTTAGGTGCATACTGTGCAGGGGACGCACAACACTAAATTGTAAATAATGCGGCTGCCTGTGCTACTGTACTAATAGGATCAAAAGAACACCACTAATTTTCTTCAGGTAGCTTTAGGTGCACACTGTGCAGAGGGCGCACTACACTAACTTGTAAATACTGCAGCTGCCTGTGGTACTGTACTAATAGGATCAGAAGAACACCACTAATTTTGTTTAGGTAGCTTTAGGTGCACACTGTGCAGAGGACACAATGCACTAACTGTAAATACTGTAGCTGCCTGCCTGTGGTATTAATAGGAGCAGAACAACAGCAATTGTCTTCAGGTAGCTTTAGGTGCACACTGTGTAGAGGATGCGCTACACTAACTGTAAATACTGTAGCTGCCTGCCTGTGGTATTAATAGGAGCAGAACAACAGCAATTGTCTTCAGGTAGCTTTAGGTGCACACTGTGTAGAGGATGCGCTACACTAACTGTAAATACTGTAGCTGCCTGCCTGTGGTATTAATAGGATCAGAAGAACACCACTAATTTTCTTCAGATAGCTTTAGGTGCACACTGTGCAGGGGACGCACTACACTAACTTGTAAATACTGCAGCTGCCTGTGGTACTGTACTAATAGGATCAAAATAACACCACTAATTTTCTTCAGGTAGCTTTAGGTGCACACTGTGCAGAGGACGCACTACACTAACTTGTAAATACTGCAGCTGCCTGCGGTACTGTACTAATAGGAACAGAAGAACACCACTCAATTTCTTCAGGTAGCTTTAGGTGCACACCGTGCAGAGGACGCATTACACTAACTTGTAAATACTGCAGCTGCCTGTGCTACTGTACTAATAGGATCAGAAGAACACTAATTTTCTTCAGGTAGCTTTAGGTGCACACTGTGCAGAGGACGTACTACACTAACTGTAAATACTGTAGCTAATTTTGCTAATAGGATCAGAAGAACACCCACCAGCAATTTTCTTCAGGTAGCTGTAAATGCTGTAAAAACACCTGCCTGCCTGTCAGTAGTAGGAAGATAATAACAGGAATGGATCTAGCTAAACTGAATACAGTATATACAGTATATATATATATATATATATATATATATATATATACACACACACACACAACACCCAGGATGTATAAATATACACAATACACTGTAAGTGCAGCTAACTGACTCACCTGCCTACTCTATCTAACTTAAATTAAATGACACTGTTTATCTGTCTATCTATCTCTCTCTCAACTCTGAAACACACTGCACAGGGCAGCCGTGCAGGCAGCCTTATATAATGTGGGGCGTGTACTAAACCCCTTGAGCCATAATTGGCCAAAGCCACCCTGGCTTTGGCCAATTACGGCTCTCTGTACAGATGGCACTGTGATTGGCCACGCATGCGGGTCATAGTGCATGCTTGGCCAATCATCAGCCAGCAATGCGCTGCGATGCCGCAGGGAATTATGGGCCGTGATGCGCCACTCGAATTTGGCGCAAAGGGCCCATATCGTTCAGAATTCGGCGAACGACCGAACAGGCAATGTTTGAGTCGAACATGCGTTCGATTCGAACATGCGTTCGATTCGAACAGGAAGCTCATCCCTAGTTATGGACATTCTCAAGTTTACATGCAGAAAGAACAGTGTATACAATATAAAACTGCATGCAGAGCACTGGACAAAGCACTAGGGACAAAAGGAATGTGAAATGATTTGATACAGTAATGTAATCAGTAAGATTACAGTGTACTGTATGTGTTATGTGTTTTTCACTTTTTGAATTTGACGTCGGGCTCCATCCAGGTGCTTTGCGATGCTCGCAGGGAATGGAGCCCGGGCACTGTGATAGATCGAGTGGAGGACACAGCTCACACAAACAGCGGGGAGACATCGCTGGATCCTGGGGACAAGGTAAGTAACTTGGCCTGGATCCTGGGATGCAATCCTGATTGTGGCCCGGGGTTACCGGTTTTGGTAATGAAAATTCACCCTGAGCAACACTCGGGATTACCGCTAGGGAGGTTAATAAACCGTGTTAACTAAGGTAGGAACCAAATATCACCTCTCTTCACCTTACAGTGTTGTCTCTGTGATAACTACAGTGTTAGTATAGGAATGTACCTGTTTAATAACCTGTGTTAGCTCAGAAGAGTCTTAAAGCCAGTGTAAACTTGGTGTTAAATGTCCTAAATTCAACACTAAGTCAGACCAGGTGTTAAAGCCTTTTTTCAGTGTAGAAGAACTGTCACTGCTCATTGTGGTCAATCAGTGATTCAGGACTACACTATTAGACACTGCAAGGTATGTGTTCATCTAGAAACCTATGTCTGCAGCACTCACATATCATTTATATATAATGGCAGAGCAGAGTGGACATCTATACTGAGAAACAGGAAAGCAGTAGACCTCAATGACAGAGAGATGCCTATTTGCTACTGCAGGAGACCGCTTTCTTATGCCAGTCATACATGGATCAAAATTTGGCTGGTTCAGCAGGGGCCGACTGAATTTTTGATCCATGTATGGACAGGCTGGTTGTACAGAAGTCGAGTGGCAGGTCAACTTCTGTACAACCAGCCTGTCTGTTTTTTTCCTGATCAATTAGGCCCCTTTCACACCTGAGCAATCTGGATTGCAGACGGAATCACAGCGATTCTGTCTGTGATTCCAAATCGCAGGACGCTTGTGCAATGCCATTACTTCCTAATGGCACCCCAATTGCGAATTGATTTTTCTGTGATTGTTGCGCAATTAGTCATGATTCAATTGTGGCAAATCACAACATGTGACGCTGTCACTCAAATGAAGCTCCTGCTCCTTTTAAGTGAAGAGTATTGCGATTTGCCGCGATTTCAGCGCAATTTATCAATCGACAATCGTGGAAAATCGCGCAGTGGTTGGGGTGCAATTTAAGAAGTAATGGCATCGCACAAGCGTCCCACAATTTGCCCCAATTTTAAATTGCAGGCAGAATTGCAATGATTCCCTCCACAATCCACATCACTCACTTGTGAACAAAGTCTTAGTGCTGCTAGCTATAGCCTACAGTACAGATCAGTATTCTGCAGAGGGGAAGTCCCCCTGCTGTCAAAACACGATAGCTCAGCAGAAAGAATTCCTCCATCCACATACATCAAGTGTGTGGATGGGTGTCAACTCGCTGGTTGAACAAAAAAAAAGATAAATGTATGGCCAGCCTTAGCATGTCTATGTACTCTTTCTAAGGGCCTGTTCACACCATGCCTGCACATGAATCACACTGAGCTGCACAGTGAGTTTCTGTGCAATTCAGGCCACATGCAAAATTCACTCCATTTACGATCTGCAGCGGGTGTCAATAGATAGATAGATAGATAGATAGATAGATAGATAGATAGATAGATAGATAGATAGATAGATAGATAGATAGATAGATAGATAGATAGATAGATAGATAAACTGCCCTTTCCATATTTTATCTTTAACCTGAGCAGAAAGGTGATACCCAAGCAGTGAAATTTCACATGGTAAAATTTCTATTAGACATGATTCTGGAACTGAAGAATTAGTAATGTTCAGTTCCCCTGGAAAAGTATTACTAGCATTAGTATTAACAACTGAAAAGGAAGAATTACTGTTGACATTATACACATTTTCAATCCTATTCCTGGATTCATTAACCCATACATTAGAGTAATTAGAATTATCATTACTAGTAGTATTAATGCTGTCAGCTAACTTATTTATAGAATCCAATATATTTCTTAATATACTCTCTCAGACCACTAGATGTTGATGTTACATTAGTTTGCATAGGAGAAGTCAGCAGCCGCTGCTCTCTATAGCCTCCAGTGGTCACTGTAGGTATTACTTGCTCTTGTGCATGAGTGAGTCTTGATTGACTGCCGCTCAACGTTGAAGCCACCACCTCCTCAGCCATCACAGTGATGCTGTTACAGGAGCCTGCCTCCCTCAGTTTCTGGGCGACGATGGAGATAGTGTTCTCCTCCTCCTCTTTTCTCTTTGGCTGGCTCTTCTGATCCCCGCACTAGAAGCCATATTAGGTTCTTCTAGCCCTGAGGGGGGGAAGAGGTCGTGGTGGTGGGCAGCGCTGATTATGTTGGTGGAGTTGCGGGCTGCGAGGGACAGGTCTGCCTCTCCTATTAATGGCACTAGGCAACTTCCACTGCAGGTCCGTCTTCTTCATGTGCCCGCTCCCGCCGCATGGCATCTTCTTCACCCAGCTCTAGGCACCTTCTTAGCCATTCCTCTCTTCTGCTGTCCCCGGCCTGCTCCAACACCCGGCGCAAGAGGGTCTTCATGGTCAGGACAGCAGTAGCTCTAGTAGTATAGCTCTTTTGAGCTGAGCTTGTTGCTGTACTCTGACCAGCTGTGAGGAAATTCCCATGGGGGCCCCCCTATATAGATGAGACCTGCTTCCAGAATGTTCCAGCTGGTCATGTGACCTTCTGGAACATTCCAATGAGGTTATGTGACATTCCCCAATATTCTCCAATGTCACATAACAGTAATTTTTGTGCCTGACATACTAATAACTTTCTTAAAGTAACCATGACTCCTTTTTTTTTTTTTTTTAATAATAGACAGCTGTCCGGGGGGGCGGCCACATGTCGATGCTGTTTGGGCCAAAATGCTTTAGCCCTCTCAGTCCATTCACTCTCTAATGCCGCTTACACATGACCGGTTTTGCCATTGGAATAAACTATGAAGGTTTCTCTTAAGGAACTCCAATGGAATTCCATTCAAGCGGTCTTGCCTACACACAGTCAACCCAAAGTCCGACCAAAGTCCGACCGTCAAGAACGCGGTGATGTACAACACTTACAATGGGACTAGAAAAAGTAAGTTCAATAGCCAGTAGCCAATAGCTTCCGTCTCGTACTTGCTTCAGAGCATGCGTCATGTTTGGTCCATCGGAACAGCATACAGACGATCATTTTTCCCGATAGGAATTGGTTCCATCAGAAATATTTAGAACATGTTCCATGTCTAGGTCCATCAGAATTTTCGTAAAAAAAAGTCAGATGAGGCCTACACATGATCAGAATAGACGATTAAAAGCTTCCATCAGACTTTTTCTGTCAGACATTCTGCTAGTGTGTACGTGGCTTAACACAGTGCTAACATGCTGCTAGCTAACACCGCCTAGACTGGAGTCAACACAACACGGTTTATTAAACAGCCTCAGAGCAAGTGTAAAAATCGGCCATGTTAGAGAGTGTTAAGTGAACGGTGATAATGCAAGAATTAACACCATTTATTAAACATACACCAAAATAAATGGCCCCAGTAAGAACTGTGATGAGGACCAGTCAACAAGGCCTTCTGTATCCTTCATTATATAATTCTCTTCAAAAGCCTATTTAAAATTGTCATATAAACAGTTTTTTGTTTTGTGGTAGAGAGGCAAACAATTTCTTTCATAATAACTAGTAAAACAACCCTCTCCCTTCAAAACAAATTTTAAAAGACGTAATTCAGAGAAATATACCCTTTACTTTTTGGGAGAGACAAAGAAATTTAATATAAAAAGACCATAGTATTGGCATCTGTTTTTCTGAAAGCAAACAAAAAAGGAATTCATGTTTCTGCTCTTAGTGAGTTAACATATTGCAATTCAAAGAGTGATTCACACTTTGATGAAACGTTAATAAATGCTGTGCTGTTAATCTGTGTGAAACTATGTTTGAGTACAAATAAGCATAAATAATGAAAGAGTTTTCACTTTCTAATAACACTGTAAAGAGAAGAATTTTAATTTGTACAGCTGGCATTTTGAATAACCTCATTAGTAACCTCAAATACACTCTTTATTTAGCCTTGCAGATTGCTAAGAGCACTGATGTCAGAGATCTAGCTGTGCTATTCGTTTTCATGCCATACCTGTATAGTGGTGAAATGCCTGAATTCATTTTGATCTGTGACAATCTAAAGAAAATACTCTGGGAGCAGATATTTTTTTTTTAAAAGATACAAAACTCTATCTCTAGATATCCAGACAGGAGACATAGCACTGGCATCTATGTGAAGTTATAATATTAATTATTTCTCTTGCCTACCATTTGTGTACAAATGATAACAACAACAGAAAAAAAAAAAAATTGTCAGTGAAAACAGTGCCTGCAGAACTAAAAGACAGATTTCAGTGGTGCAAATTGTCAGCTTTTTAAAAGCTAGCGCTTTTATTACAAGGCTTTTCTGCTAACATGGCAATGAAAAAAGCAGTTACCATGATTGCTTGTTATTATACATAAGAACTTCATTGGCTGAGTTGTGGAAAATTGCTGGTAGGATTATTGGAATTACTCAGTAAAATCCATATCTTTCTTGTTGATGCACCATGAAACAACAAATATGATGAAAGGTCTGCCCAGGGACTGCCCAGCATGCCCAGGGACTGTGACATCATAAGGGGGCGGGGTCTCCGCCTATATAAGTCACAACGGAGCCCTCAGAGACCAGTCCAGCCGGAGAGAGCGTCGTGTCAACATCTGGGGAAGAGAAGAGAAGACAAGAAGCCCAGAAGTCCGGACCTCCGCTGGCAAGAGAGCTACCTGAAGAAAGTGGAGGAGCCGGCCGAAGAACTGGAACACCAGGAGAAGAGAGCGGAGAAGAACCAACCGGACGCCGGGAGAAGATGAACCGGAGGGACCCCCGAAGCCGGAAGAAGACCCCCGAAGCCGGAGGAAGATCCCCCCCGGAGCTGTTTAATAAATTATTTTAAAAACCTTTGTAGTGTGTTTTATTATTGACACTTTTTCCCTAGGTGAATGGGTAGGGGTACCATGTACCCCATACTCATTCACATAGGGTGGGGGGGCCGGGATCTGGGGGCCCTCTTATTATAGGGGGCTCCCGGATTCTGATAAGCCCCCTGCCCGCAGACCCCGACAACCAACGGCCAGGGTTGTCGGGAAGAGGCCCTTGTCCTCATCAACATGGAGACAAGGTGTTTGTGGTGGCAGGGCCCCGCAGGGCGCCCCCTCCCCCAAAGCACCCCCCATGTTGAGGGCATGCGGCCTGGTACGGTTCAGGAGGGGGGGGGCGCTCGCTCATCCCCACCCCCTTTCCTGACCGGCCGGGCTGCGTGCTCGGATCGGGGTCTGGTATGGGTTTTAGGGGGGACCCCTACGCCGGTTTTTTGGCGTAGGGGGTTCCCCTTTAAGTCCCATACCAGACCTAAGGGCCTGGGATGCCTGCGACGGGGCTCGCAAGGTTTCAATCTCGCCGATAAAAGCGGCGAGATTGACTTCCTTTTCTAGTCCCGTCGTACCCGAGTCACGTTCAAAATGAATGGACTTGTCCATGTGTGGGAAAGTCCGTTCATTCTGAAAGTCCGGCGGAAGTCCGTCGGGAAGACCGGATTCCGGAAAGTCCGGTCGTGTGTAGGCAAGTCCGTCCGTTCAGAAAGTCCGGCGGTAGTCCGCCGGAAGTCTGGCGGCAAGTACGTCCGACCTAGCTTCCCAGAAAGTCTGACCGTGTGTACGCGGCATTAGAGTGTGTTTATGGGAATGTTTGACCATTATTCCAGAAGCGCATTTGTGAGGTCAGGCACTGATGTTGGATGAGAAGGCCTGGCTCGCAGTCTCTGCTCTAATGTGAGTTAGGGACCTTAGATTGTAAGCTCCTTGAGGGTAGGGACCAATGTGAATGTACAATGTATATTTAAAGCGCTACGTTGACGGCGTTATATAAGTACCTTAAATAATAATAATAATAATAATAATAATTTATCCCAAAGGTTTTCTATTGTGTTGATGTGCAGGCCAGTCAAGTTCCTCCACCCCAAACTCGCTCATCCATGTCTTTATGGACCTTGTTTGTGCACTGGTCCAAATAATTTGGTGGAGGGGGATTATGGTGTGGGGTTGTTTTTCATGGGCTGGGCTTGGCCCCTGAGTTCCAGTGAAGGGAGCTCTTAAGGCATCATCATGCCAAGACATTTTGGACAATTTCATACTCTCAAATTTGTGGAAACAGTTTGGGGATGGCCCCTTTCTGTTCCAACATGACTGTGCACCAGTGCACAAAGCAAGGTCTATAATGACATGGATGAGCGAGCACCCACCATCCATAACTCACTGCTGAACCCCCAACCACAACTCACTTTGGCACCCCCATCCTAAACCGTTTGTAGCTGACTTTTGCACCCCATCCAAAACTCACCTCTACACCCCGTCCACAGCTCACTTCTGCACCCCGTCCACTACTCACCTTTGCAACCTCCATCCACAACTTACTACTACATTTCCATCATCAATTCACCTCTGCACCCCATCAAAAACTGTTTGAAGCTCACCTCCACATTCCTATCCACAGCTCACCCCTGCACCCCTTGTCCACAACTTACCTCTGCACCCCCCACACTTCTGCAACTCACATTTGCACACCCAGTCTGCAAATCATTTTTGAAACCCATCTGCAACTTACATTTGCACCCTCACCCATCCACAACCCACTTCTGCACCCCCTGTCCGCAACTCACCTTTGAACCCCTCACTCTTCTGCAACTCACATTGGCACCCCCTGATTGCAATTCACCTCTGCAACCCCTGTCCACAACTCACCTCTGCACCCCCATTCATCCACAACCCACCTCTGCACCCCCTGTCTGCAAATCATCTCTGCTCCCCCTGTCTGCAACTCACATCTGCACCCCCTGTCTACAAATACCCTCTGCAACCCCTGTTTGCAATTCACCTCTGCACCTCCTGTCCACAACTGAACTCTGCAGCCCTACCCAACCAAAACCCACATCTACATCCCCTGTCCGCAACTCACCTCTGCTCCCCCACCCATCCACAACTCACGTTTGCACCCCTTGTCCGTAACTCACCTCTGCACCCCTATCCTTCCTCAGTTCACATCTGCACCTCCTGTCTGAAATTCACATCTGTACCCCCACTCAACCATAACTCACCTCTGTACCTTCCCCTCTTCCATGACCACAGCTCACCTCAGCATACTCCCCCTTTTACAGCTCACCTCTGCACCCCTGGCCATAGCTAACACCTGTCCACAACTCCCCTCAGCACCTTTTTCTACAGCTTATCTCTGCAACCCTCCAACAGCTAAGCTTGGCAGCCCTTTTACATGTATCTCCTAAGCTTTGCGCAAAAATGTACACCTAAATGTGTCTAAAGGCATTACACAAGTTAACAAACATCAAGCCTTTTTTTCTGCCAAAACTCTACTGCCAGGAGGAAAGGAAACTAGGAGAGTTAGCAAAATGTTCAGTGTGCATGAGGTCTAACATGTAGAAAGCATATGCTTGGGCCTGTATAACACAAACAGACATGCCATTGAGCCGGACTGATGTCTAAAGGCCGCGTACACATGGGCAGACTTTTTGACCGGACTGCTCCGACGGACTTTCCGGCAGACTTTCGATGGACTTTTGACGGACTTCCGACTGACTTTTTAACGAAGGACTTGCCTTCACACGATCACACCAAAGTCCCACGGATTCGTACATGATTACGTACACCGGACTAAAATAAGGAAGTTGATAGCCAATAGCCAATAACTGCCCTAGCGTCGGTTTTTGTCCGTCGGACTAGCATACAGACGAGTGGATTTCTGGGTCCGGCGGAGTTACGAAGTAAAGATTTGAAGCATGTTCCAAATCTAAAGTCCGTCAGATTTTCAACTGGAAAAGTCTGCTGAAGGTCCGATTTTTTTCAGCCCACACACGATCGGATTGTCCGCCGGACTCAGTCCGTAGGACCAGTCAGATAGAAAAGTCCGCTTGTGTGTACGCTGCATGAGGGTTTTTAAGATTGTGAAGAAACACAGGCAGTCGCCATCGGAACAGACCAGTGTGTCTGAGCTAAGCAAGTAGCAGTTGTATTTAAAGCAGAGTTCCACCCAAAAGTGGAACTTCCACTCATTGTACTCCTTCCCCCCTCTGGTGCCACATTTGGCACCTTTCGGGGGAAGGGGAGGCAGGATACCTGTCTTTCACAGGTATGCTGTCCCCACTTCTGGGAGCCTCAGCTGCGGGTATTAACGTCACCGTGGGGCTCCCTCCTCCTTCCTCGGCTGCCGGGCCAGTAGGAGAGAGGAGCGGAGCCTCACAAATGCGCAGTAGGTTTCCCTGCATGAAGCCGTAAGGCTACACTGCCAGATTCCCTTATTCGCAATGGAGGTGGTAGCACCCGATAGCTGATGAAAACATCAGCTGCGGTGTTGAAATCGCTGGACTCCAGGACAGGTAAGTGTCCGACAATTAAAAGTAAGCAGCTGCAGTATGTGCAGCTGTTGGTTTTTAATTTTTGCAGCGGTGGGCAGACCTTCGCTTTAAGTAAGCAGACAATAGGTCAGGTATGCTGACCAGCTAGTCAGAGAGGCTGACACTGGGGCAGCTCCATCTTAAGGAGGAATAAGCAAAAAAAAACAGTCTGAAATTAATTGAGTTTATAAGGCAAACAATCCCTTTGTGAATCCTATTTCTTTTATGTTTTTGATAATAAATGTTGGCAAAGAAACCCCTAAAACACATCCTGCTGAATCATCAGAATCTCATAAAGCTCTCATATGTACATATTAGTGTTTTGTAAGTTTTCTGACACTATTATATGTTCCTGGGTCTATCACCCTCCTCCCCTTTTACCTAGACAGCTTACATTCAATTAAAATGCATAATTTGATATCAAAATCCAACACTATTTAAAAAAAAAATGATTAAACTTTTTTAGGTTAAAAGAATAATGCAATGTTACTCTGCATATCTACCCATTTTAGTATACATACATTTTTTTATTAATTTAAGTTAAATGTTTTGCTGTCTAAAAAATGCAAAAGAATACAGAAGTATTTGTTATGTTTCATTTTAAATTGCTCAGAGTTATGTAAAAGCCATATAACGTTATGTTTTTGCCCTTCATAGTAGGTTTGAGGTTTGAACATCTCTATCAATTTTTTTATAGTTTATAGATTTAATTAGGTTTAATTAAGTTTTCATAAACTACACACAGTTAATTGGAAAACATGCAATATTATACATTAATCATTTTTTAACTCATTGCTAACACATACAATGTGATTGTGCTCTGATATTTTTGCTTGATTAACAGATACAAATTACCTTTAGAATAAGGTACAGTATGTGTCATATTCTCTAATCGCTGTAATAGTCACCTAGAAATGCACATGAGAACAAAATAGTTAAGAAAAACATGTCATGTTCTAATATGTAGCAGCAATAAGAGAAATATATATTTAATATACAGTATATTAAGTAGGGATAAGGTTCAGGTTTGCAGTTACCTTGTTTGTTCTAAACCCGGCAAGAATGCATTCCTGCCCAGTGCAGGGATGAATTCTCAGGGGAGATGAGGTTAGGGTTTATCAGAAACATTGTAAGCCAGGGCCAATGTATTTTTTTTAATTTATTTAGCAATAGCTTTATTTTTCAAATTCCTTTGTGGGCTATTTGGGGTTTGGGGTGGGGCTTTCAGTAGAGCATATATAACTTTTCATTGAATGTAAATAAATAATGAATAAAAAATAAAAAAATAAATAGCAAATTAAAAGTATAAAAAAGTTAATCTATAAATAATGTGTACCGCAAACAAATATATAAAAAATAATGAAGGGGGTGTAAATGTGGGACATGTCCAGGCCATAAACTAGGGGAAAGGGACTGTATTTAATTCTTTACCTTGTATGTTTCAGGAGTATGTAGAAAGAGAAAGAAGTGAAGGGGAGGAGGAGAGCAGTGACCAACCAGCATGTGGGGTGTCATAGATGAGGCCGTTGGCAGCTCAAGTTGACTCTGAATTTCTGTCAGACAAACACTTGATTGGTATGATCAGATAAAGTGCTCATAAACCCTTCTGGCCTGACAAAGGACCTTCTGGAAGCCAGGGTATTTCATGACGAACCATGCACCACATGAGGACATGTGAAAGGCAAGGTACATGTAATATTTTTCCCGGGTGAAGGGCAGTTGTAAACACTATATCTAGTGCATGGTTATGTATACATTCCATGTGAGTGTTTTCCTGTATGGTGTCGAACATCGTAATAAGGAAAATAGTGTGCAATACATCAAAAACTATGTCAAGTGCAATGTAAGTAGACATAATCTACTGGTTGAACTGGATGAACTTGTGTTTTTTTTTCAACCACATTAACCATGTAACTTAAATAGTTAATCCAGAAAAGAGCAAAAAGTATGGCAAGACGAGCTGGATGGGAACAAAGGGAGAACAGGCAAGACAAAGAGAACGAAGGAGGGTATCAAGACTAAGGATCAGATCTGTCTGTGACAGTCACAGTTAATGTATGATTAAAAGAGGAAAAAAAAAATACAACAATATGTAGTGCCATATGGCAAAGGGGAATGAAGATCAGATGTGCAGAGGTTGTCAGGCTGAAAAAGCACAGCCTCCAACCAGTAGATCCTAGCGAAGGCCATCTAAACATTCTTGCAATTTTTGGGAATCCTTAAAAAATATTCAGGACAACCAAGTCTGTCAGAATATGGTGTGGGTATTTCTATTAATAGGCAGCAGACTTTCCATATGCATAGTATCATTGGGAGTCTCCAGCAATTCTGGAAAATATAGAACAATACTAGATTTCCAGTAATCAGATGACGTACTGCAAAAATACATTTTAAAAAAGGTGTATTAAGGAGCCTATTGCACATTAGTGTTAGAGGGAGTACAATAAGTGTGTTAGGAACTGATTCATGGGATATTCTGTTGAATGGCAGAACAAAATTTCAGAGCGTATGAATGGGGTTGCATTCCCACCAAATGTGGAGATAGTTGCCAGGAGCAATATGGCAGTGCCAAAGTGTCTCCAAATGGGATGGATAAATAGAGTGAAATCTAGAGGGAGTGAGATTAAAAATTACGCTCTTGGGTAACACATGGACAATTTTTGCTTTTTTGTAAAGATTTGTCTCATTCAATGAGAGATATCGAACGGCCAAGCTTGACGGAAGGAGGAAGATCTGAAGAAATTTTTGTGGGGAGCAAAGAATATAGCATGGAGGTGACACATGTGGAGATGAGGATGCAGTGCAGAGCTGTTCAAAGGATATGAGTGAACGGTGTATATCATATTTTAATACGATGGTAGTAACTCTGTAGCTGAATATAGGATAGAGCCAGAGGCCTTTAGAAATCCCATGAGTGTTTTTCATATTTTAAAGCGGGGTTCCACCCAAATTTTGAACAATATCTGTATGTATTCTCTTCCTTGCCTAGATGCTGACATGCCTTTTAAAAAAATGTAAATCGCCGTATTTACCTTTTATTTTTCTATTCTTCTTTGCACTTCCTGGTTCTCCTCCTGTGGGAGTAGGCGTGTTTCTAGCCTCTCCCAGACTCCTGGGAGCTAGTCTCAGGCTTCCCAGGATGCCACTGAGCATGTGCGGGAATGAGCGGTGAATGCTGGGAGCACAGCATTCACCACATCCAGGAAATAAATGCTTGTGGGCTTCAAATGCCCACAATGAAGATGGAAACCGCCTGCAGTGAATAATATAAGTTATTCTTTCTGACCAAATATGACACAGGCGGGCATATTACACACAATATGTGAGTATGTAATGCTGAGAAGAAAAGTTTGGGAATGAACTAAAAAAAAAAAAAACGATAGATAGGTGGACCCCCGCTTTAATAACGCATTTTATCTATTTATAAAGCACAAGAGGATTCCTTTATCCTTTACTTCTTTGGGCTGCTTTAATGTAAAAGAAATTAAATGTATCTGGATTTCTCACATTGTTAATTAACTCCATCTTGTGGGGAAAGTTCTGTATGATTTTGTTTAATATATAAGATTAATCTAATAATGTTTCATTCTGTCTAACAGGGGTGGGGCTACACCAAGCACCAAAGGTGATCTTTGAAACTATATAGTTTACACAATTTGGTGGATGCTGGATGTTTGAAGGAATAAATGCACAAAAGGGTACCTTACATGTGCATTTTATGAATGTAAGCATTTCTGTCCTGTAGTCCTCCTCCTTTGAGATGTAATAGTACAAGTAATAAATGTTTAAAAGACTTCTAGTTAGTTTTTAGATGTTTCTGAACAAAATGCTAACCTAATTATATGTCTGAAACTCTTATGAACAGAAACTTCTCATTTCAGGTTAAATTAGGTGCACATTACTGTTAATAGGTTTTGTAATTGAGTTCTGAGATGCTCAGCCAGAGATGACATACACACATATTTTTCTTGAATAATTTAATTAGCATGCTCCAGTTATTTAAAGCAAGTGCAAAATTGATAAATATTTTTTTGTGCTCTTGTATTCATATTCATTCTTCTGGAGGTGGTTCTGTTAATTATCAATCCAAGACAAAAATGGTATTCAGAGTGACAAGATATATAGTCTGACGTGTTTTTTCTTACACAAATGTATTACATATGACAAATAATACACTTATTATTGTTCTCTAATTCATGTATGCCATATTTCTTAAAAAATCAGTCTTCAACATGTATTTATGCAAGGGATAAAATCTTTCATAATGTTACATTTCTTTATGGCTTGAACATTTTTTTGTGTCTAACAGTACTTTGGTAAAATATTTATAATTGCATAAGACTTTTGCATTAAAAAAGTAGTATAAATGTATACATGGTATAATGAATAATGGTCTATTCTAAAGGAGAGGATACATTTAAGTTGTGCATGCATGCTGATAATGTGCTTTATTCATTAACTAATCAACAACGTCCTTCTCCAATCTCCTATCAGTTCTAATGATTTTTACAATTCTGATGCGCCTTTTGGTTAATCTCACCAAGTCTGTAGCAATGCCCATAAACATCCCCTCTTCCAGGGGATCTTAAACATATTTGTTGACCTTCTCTATTGCCCCAATTTTGTACATTTTGGAGATTGGCTAAATATAAGGCTGTAATTTTTTGTACTGCAAATTTCTTGATAAACTTTTGTAAACAAAAAATAAGTTTTAATGAATGATAGCTGGGTGGGAAATGTGAACCAGCTACCTTTATAATTAGTGATAAGGTTCAAATTGAGGTTGCATTCAAAAAGAACCCATCTTATTTGCAGCTCCTGGAACCAGAGAAATAATGTGGACGTTAGCTGTCATAGCAACCAACTACCAACAATGCACTTCCAGATCTCTAAACTCAGAGATCTGGTGGCTTAAAATGGGCAATGATAGGGGCTTTTTAAGTTAAAGACTCTCGCTATAAAAAGGTAAGGTTTCAAGCAACCATATGGAAAATGTGCTAAGCTTTAATAGGAAACGGACTACTGCTAATAAAGTGCGTAGAAACAGATTAGTGCAGGGTTTGTAGGCTGATGTGTGTCCTGCATCTCCTACACAGACTTTCCACATCCACTGTCTACAGGCATTTCAAGATTAATGTGTGTTTTTAAAAGGCCGTATTTTATATTTTTTGCTTGCTGTAATTTTTTTTCACAGCATATCTATGTATCGACATGCAATTCGTTGCTAAGTGGCTGCATGTGTATTTTCACAGGGCATATTTTCTAGTTGTCGTTGGCTACAATTTTATTTTATATGTAACAGTGTAATAATTCTGCACTTCAGCTTATTTTTTCCTTTGAGAAGGTATGTTACGCTTATAGGCAGGAGATTGTGAGAGATCTGGACAAAGCGTTGGCAACACATATCACAAAGTACTCAAAAGAGGACCTTTATATCTTAAGCTCCTTTAGCTTAGTGTTTTAGTTTACATCTACTTTAACAAGCCATACTTAAGTACTCCGACTTGCAGTTCTGGGATACATTTTTCTCATATGTCCAGCCTGTGTAAACAAATATGTGTTTTAAATGGGATAATTTCCCTTTTCTTTTTTATGTTATAACTTTAAGCTTGGGGTGATCAGTATGGATGGGCCGAATAGACCCCTGTTCGGTTCGCACCAGAACTTTCGAACACCGCAAAAGTTTGGACCCCAATAACGAACCCCATTAAAGTCAATGGGACCCAACATCAAAAATCAAAAGTGCCCATTTTGAAGGCTTAAATGCAAGTAATTGGGCATACAATGGTTATAGGGGTCTGAAAAATGTCATTTTTAAATGAGCAGTGATTTTTTTGATTTTTAAAGTGAAAGCATAAAAATGAAAAATTCCTTCCAATATAGTGCCTGGGGGGTCCCCTTAGTCTACCTGTAAAGTGGCAGATCTGCATTATGTCTAGAATATGCTGCAGCAATAATTGCATTTATAAAGCAAAAAAAAAAAAAGACATGTTCCCTGCAAGCTGCCTTTATTTTGCTCAGCAACAGCTGGAGAGCCAGTGTGTATGATGAAGCCACAATGTAGTGCACTGAGAACAAGATTAGAGATTTTTTGGATACATTCTGGTGTCACTTTGACTTTGTATAGGAGTAACGGGTGTGTAAAAATTGGCGCCTTGCCACCGTAACCCTATAGAGGTAATCTTGATGAAAGTAGGAATTGTAAAAAATTGCAATGATATGCACCTGTCAAACAGGTGCAGAAAAATTGGTCTTTGGATGTCGGTGGCACCTTCCCACCGTAAACCTATAGAGGTACTCTTGATGAAAGCAAGAATTGGCCTTGCAGTAAAAAATTGCAGTGATATGCACCTGTCAAGCAGGTGCAGAAAAATTACTCTTTGGGAGTTAGGGGTGCATTCCTACCGTAACCCTATAGAGGTGCTCTTGATGAAGGCCAAAAAAATTTCAACGATATGCACCTGCCAAACAGGTGCTGAAAAATTGTCTTTGGGTGTTACTTGTGCTCATGAAACCTTTACCAAACTCATTCTTCCAGATGAAATGATTGAACACCCTCAAAGATAGGCAGCCTCAAAGTACTGCAGAGATTCCACATCCAAAAAGACTTAATCAGTGACATCAGCATCAGGGGCTTCATAGCTGGTAATCCAGGACTGATCCATTTTTATAAAAGTCAAACGGTCCATGGAGTCTGTGGACATACGCGTTCTATGATCAGTAACAAAACCTCCTGCAGCACTGAATACCCGTTCTGAAAGCACGCTGGATGCAGGGCAGCCCAACAACTCAATAGCATACTGGTCAAGTTCTGGCCAGTGGTCTATTCTCATGACTCAGTAAGTCAGTGGATCGTCAGCTGGAAAGCTCTCCATCTCTGTTTTGGCCCTGAGGTAATCATCCACCATGTGGTACAGACACTGCCAATGGGATGTGAAAGGTGACAGCCCTGGGTGGCGAGGACTAAAAAAATTCCGAAATGCCTCACTTAGGTGACGCCTTCTCCAGCGCTCCTCTCTTGACCAACAGAAGAGTCAAAATGATGTATCCATTGACACTGTAACCTACTGGAGTCAGGAAAAATGTTCAATAAAATCCTCTTTAACGTGTCCTCAAGAGTTTTTATTATCTCCAATCTCTGTGGGGACGGGATGAGTTCTGAGACCTTCCCCTTATAACGGTGGTCAAGGAGGGTTGCCAACCAGTAATCATCCTTCTCCTTTATGCTACATATTCTTGGGTCCTTTCACAGGCTTTGAAGCATGAGGTTGCCCATATATACAATGGCTAAAGGAATAATAGCTGCGCTAAAAAAACTTAGTGTGTGAAGAATAGTTACATTAATAATAATAAAGCGTGCACAAAAAATATGTGATAACATGGAAAAAATAGGATAAGAAAGTCCAAACAGTCTCCCGTTAGCTGGGTTCAGAATGAGAAAGTGCAATCTTCCATCACCAGTGAAAGTAAAACACCAAACCAAATACACGCTTACCAGAGGCAAGCAAGAATGAGCTTGCGGCTATAAACCCAGCCAAGGCCTTTCTAGGAAATATGAGGAATCAAACTCCCAGGAAACACTGATCCAGGATCGGTATAATGTTCAGTAGGTGGAAAGGGCCCTCCGGTACCAACCCTTTAAAAGATCATGGTTCCAATGAGTCCTCAGGGCCCATCAAGAGCTCCAATGAGGCATCTGTGTGCCAAAAGTGAAGGGGCAATAATAACCCTGCAGTCCTACCCTGTTATAATAAAAGGTTGATGAATTAAGGGACTTATACCTTCCCAAAGACGCCAACTTTATACACTAGCAGCAAACTTCAAGGAAACTGTGCCATCTTATTCACACAAGAAAGGAAGCATGCTGAAGAAGGAGGCCACGCCTCCAAAACATGTTGTCATAGCAACCGTTTTCACGTGTTTTAGAGGAGATAGCAGACCGCGATTCCCCTTTCCGGCCACGAGTGACATCACGCAGCACCAGCTGATCCGTGCGAGTGTTGAGCGGCGTGTGAGATGAGGAAGTAGGTTCCTAGAATCAACACTAACATCCCTTCACTACACTGCAAGTCCTTGTGAGCCAATCGATTTACACAGACCAGGAGAGGAGGCTTGAATCGAGCTGTACATGCAAATTTACATTCCATGTTTGTGAGTGCAATCCTCTGTCTTTTTATTTACATTTTGTTATTAAAAACAGTATTACACTAGGGCAGATTTGTGCTCTCTCTTCTTTTGTACATTAACAGATCTGAGCACTTGATTGGTGGAGAGGCGGTTTAGTGTTAGGAAAGTGAATATTTATTTGCTTATCTAACACAGCTGAGTGACCTGCGAGCACCCAGCATGGCGCTCGCAGGTCACCTTTTTTGATGCCTATTAGAGCCTATTGCTCTAATCAGGTGCTTTAACCTCTAGGCCATAGATAGATTCATGCATTGCATGAATTGCATTATACTATCTATTGGTGCTAGAGGGGGTGGCAGGAGAGAGGCCCATGCGCCAGTGTTGCCATCCCCCGAAGTGAAATTTACTGGCAGGATGCCAAAATTTACAAATGGCACCAATTTTTTTTACTGGCAAAAATCATAAAAAATACTGACAGAGCCGCTTTTTTTTTTTTTTTTTTTTTATATATCAATAGTTTTTATTAAATTTTCATCAAAAATACAAAAGAGAGACAAAAATACAGACAAAATTTTGAGAAGAAATAAAAAGGAACAGTACATTTCAACATCGGAAATTACAAATATCACCATTGTATCAACCAATTGCGTTTGTTATTTGGCATTATATAGATTATAATCTTTTGTACCATAAGCATACTGAGGACACCTGGAGTTCCCATAGCACCCAGTATTCTCGTATCTGCCATTGGCATGTATAATCACCGTAATGAGAAAAATATAACTCAGAAGAAGAGTCCACCCCCTTCTACACCCCTGCTGGGTACTCACTGTGCCATGAAGGAGGTGGCTCCGCCAGTTTGGAAAAAAAAGTTAGTGAACAGTATACATTGTGTGTGGGTCGCTATAGTATGGGATCATATGTGATGTGAATGATATGAACAAACGAGGTGAAAATAACACAAAAATAAAATTAAATACTGTAGGATAATAAATGGAGCCATCCAGCTAGGCATAACTTGACTTAGAACTCATCTAATGATTGAGTATGTATCAGTAACAGTCCTTAAGTTTTCCTTGAATTGTACCAGTCAGTCCACGGTTTCCACTGGGTGTAAGATATCTGAAAATTACCTTGGGATGACGCAAACATTTTTTCGTACGTGATATGTGTGTTAGTGGTTGTAATTATTTCAGTAGTTTTAGGGATTTCCTGAGCTTTCCAGTGTCTGGTAATCATTAATCTGGTGCTTAATAGAACGTGGGATACTATCTTCCTATAAACTCTAGGGATCAAGTCTATGTCTAAAGATAGAATAGCTAGGCCAGGGTTAGGTTGAATCTGTTGATTTGTTATTTGTGCTATTATGTCGAATACCTTTTCCCATAGTGTGCGTATTTCTGGGCAATCCCAAAATATATGGTATAGAGTACCTATATTATTGCAGTTTCTCCAACACATTGGAGAGGTATTATGGTCAAACTTAGATATCTTATGTGGTGTTAAATACCAACGCATTAGTATTTTTTGTGTTAGTTCCCATAAATTAATACACTTAGAGGAGGAGTATGTAATCTGAAGTGTTTTTTTGCCACTGTGCCGGGGAGAAACATTGTTTTAATTCTCGTTCCCAAGCTTCGATATAAGAGTGTTTAACAAATGTCAGCTTATCGTTTAAGGCATTATAGAAGAGTGATATTCCTTTAATAGAGGTGGATTGCTTCGTGAGGAATAATTTTATTCTCCAAGGGAGTTGGATGGAGAGAAGAGGGGTATTTTTAATAAAATGACATATCTGCATGTATCTATAGTACTCAGACTGTTCTAAGTTGTATTCAATTTGTAGTGTTTTGAATGTTTTTATCGTGGGGCCTATTCTAAGATCTTCAATGTGTGTTATGCCTTGGTCTACCCAGTGATTTATGCGAAGGTCTGGTATAACGCTAGACAGGCTGGTGATAGGGATCTGTAACGGGGATACCAGGGAGTTAGATGAGTGATTTTTTACAAGTGTATTCCAGGCTTGAAGTGAGGCTTTCATGGAGGGGGCTAACGGTTGGTTGTGAGATACTTTAGTGGGCTGTATCATTAAATAGTTATAAAGATTTTTATCAGGAATTTGGTTCTCTTCTAGTTCTTGCCATCTGGGGTTCGGCGATTCAGGAAACCATGATCTTAATTGTGCAAGAATGGATGCGAGGTAGTAATCTTTGATCACAATATTGCCCACTCCCCCCACTTTCCTAGACATCACTGAGTTTTTAAAAGCCCATCTAGCTTTTTTTCCTTTCCATAAGAACCTATTAAGCAAAGATTGTAGTTTGGAAAAATACCAATTGGGAACCAGGATGGGGAGTGATCTGAATAGGTATATTAATTGAGGAAGGATTACCATTTTGAAGGCCGCTAGGCGTCCTGACCATAAAAGTTCCGATTTGGATAGATTTTGTAGTTTAGTCGGTAGTGAGCTGAGAAAGGGGATATAGTTGGTCCTAAAAAGGTTATCCGTAGAAGCGGTTAAGGTGATTCCTAGATAGTTTATCCCCTCTTTGCACCATGTATATGGAAACCGTGAGCTGAGCGTATTTTTCAGTTGAGGATCTATACCAATACCTAATATATAAGATTTATTTTCATTTACTTTATAGTAAGATATCTTGGTGAACATTTGCAATGTATCGTGAACCGAAGCCAGGGAAATAGTCGGGTTTGTAAGCATCAAAATGATGTCATCAGCGAATAGGCTAATGACATGTTCCGATTTGTGTGTTATGAAACCTGTTATGGACTGGTGTTTCCTAATAAATGTTGCCAAGGGTTCTAAGATTAGATTGAAGATTAGTGGGGAGAGAGGACAACCCTGACGGGTACCATTGGATATGTTGAACGGCTTAGAGAGTACTCCCGAGGCATATACTTGCGCTGAGGGATTCGAGTATAACGCCATTATTGCCGATAAAATAGAACCTGAGAATCCAAACCTCCCCAAGGCCGTTTCTAGGTACCCCCAATGCACTCTATCAAAGGCCTTCTCTGCGTCCAGTGCTAGAAGCAGAGAAGGCCTTCGCTGGGTCTCAGCCGTGTGGATAATATTTATTAGCCTTCTAGTAGCATCAGAGGTCTGACGGCCTCTTGTGAACCCAGTCTGGTCTGAATGGATTAAGTGGGGTAAAATATCTATTAGGCGGTTAGCTATGATTTTGGCGTAAATTTTTAAGTCGGCATTCAATAGCGATATAGGTCGAAAATTTGCTGGGGTGTCTGGGTTTTTCCCTGGCTTTGGCAAAGTCACTATTAAAGCCCTCAGCATTTCGGGAGGGAAGGAGGAGGAGGCAGCAGCGGCATTGAAAACCCTGCCCAGGTGAGGAGATAGAATAGTTTTAAAGGTTTGATAATAATCTCCTGTGAAGCCATCTGGGCCTGGGGATTTATTAGCGGGGAGTGATTCGATCGTTTTATGTATTTCTTCAATAGTAAATGGTGTACTTAGCTGTTGTTTTTCCTGATGGGACAAAGTTGGCAATGTGATTTGATCTAAAAAATCATTTATCATTTTAGTGGTTGGTTGAAATGTGGTTGCATCCTCTTTAAGATTGTAGAGGGAGCCGTAATAATTGCTGAAGGCATCTGCTATGTCTTGTGGGTGTAGCATTTTGGATTTGTTCATGGGGTGTAATATGTATGGTATTTTGGTTCTACTTCTGTGTCCCTTAAGTTGATGCGCTAACAATTTGCCTGCCCTATTTCCGTATGCATAGTAATTCATTTTAAGTCGTTTTGTTTTTTTCTCAAAGTCCTCTAGTAAGAGGAGTCTGAGATCGTTTCTCAACTGGTGAAGTCTCTTAGAGACCAAGGGGGAAGATTGTTGTTTATTTTTGGTTTCTAAGCAAAAGATCTCATCTGTGATATTTTGCAGTTTCTTTTGCCGCTGCCTCCTCGCCCGGGCCCCCAATTGAATAAAAATCCCCCTAATGAATGCCTTGTGGGCATTCCACAGAGTGAAATGGTTCTGAACAGAAGGTTCGTTGATAGTAAAAAATTCTAGTAAATGCTCTTCAATAATTTTTTTTGACTCTGGTTGTTGCAAGAGGAAAGAATTGAATCTCCAGATCGGAGTAGTAGTGATTACAGAGGTATCTTTTAAAGATAAAGTAATGGATGCATGGTCCGACCATGTAATATTATTAATGGTTGAGGCGGCCGATTTGGTCAAGGTATGTTGGTCCACTAAAAAGAAATCTATTCTAGTATATGTATGGTGTGGGGCGGAGAAGAACGTAAAGTCTCTCTCACCTGCATGCAGACACCGCCACACATCATACAAACCTTCCTTATGTATGGAATCTTGGAGAGATGCCAGTATACGTTTCTTCGATGTTGTTGTGTCTATAGAAGGGTCAGGGATTATATTGAAGTCCCCACAGATCACCAAAAGACCCTTTTTGAGGGTGTTAACCTTATGCATAAGCTTATGGAAAAAGCGAACCTGGTGCCTGTTCGGGGCGTATACATTCACTATAGTATATGTTACCTGATTAATATCACACACCAACACCAAATATCGACCCTGAGTGTCCACAAACTTTGTATGCAGTACAAAGGTTACAGTGTCTCTTATGGCAGTCATTACTCCTTTGGTTTTTGAATCTGCATTGGCAAAAAAAATGTGTGGAAAATGCTTGTTTTGACATATTGGGGCGGATAAGCCACAAAAATGCGTTTCTTGTGCGCAGAGTATGTCAGATTTATTTGTCAACGCTTCCTTCCAGAGGGATTTTCTCTTAGCTGGATGATTGAGCCCTTTGGAGTTAATGGAAATAAATTGGATGGCCATGGGGTTGATTACTTAGTTGTGCTGATTGTGATTCGCATGTAGTCTGAGGTAAGGTAAGGGATCCTGCATGTGAGAGTCCTCGTATGTGATCTTCCATTTTCTTAGGATTGGTACTCACTGTGACCCTGGTAGAAACTTTATCACGTAGATCTTTACACTGAGAGAGTTCGGTGGGTTGAGTAGATCTTGTCGCGTCAATCTGGATGTTTGATAGTCGGCTGTAATGCTCCAAATATATAGAAAAAAAAAATAAAGCATAAAAAGAGAAGAAAACATACTTGTAAGGTGTAACAAGTGAAGCAACAATGCAACTTTTCATAACTTATTTAAAGTCAACTGTGTGCAGCTAACTGCTGCTCAAGTAAGTAAGGGGAAGAGTTCTAGCCCAACGGTTATTGGTTACTCCGGTTTTTGTAACCTGGACATAAGATTACCTCGGATTTGCAGGTGTTGTTATTTATGCGATTTGGCATTTTTGTGCGTTACAGTTTTCCAATCAGGGTTATGTGAGCGTCGGTTGGACGTAGGACTTCCTTCATCTTCTGGGTTGGGAAGAATGTTCCATTCTTTCAGTAAGGAGATACCTTTGTCCAGGGAGTCTACAACGAATGTTTTGTCTTGTTTGATGATTGAGATTTTAGTAGGATACCCCCATCTGTAGGGTATGTTGTGATTTCTGAGCACTTTTGTTATAGTGTTCAGGTTGCGCCTTTTTTGCAGTGTGTGCTGAGACAGATCCGCATAGAATTGTAATTTTTGGAAGCGGGATGGAACGTTTTCCTGTTTGCGCATCGTTTGCATTAACTGTTCTTTTACGTGAAAGAAGTGCATGCGCAGAATCACATCTCTGGGGACCACATCTGGGAGATATGTGGGTTTTGGTAGACGATGTATTCTGTCAATGGTAATGTCTATAGCGGTAAGGTCAGGCAGAAGAGCAGTAAATAAATCTGTCACATATGCCCGTAGGTCTGATGGTTGGACTGATTCGGGGATTCCCCTAATCTTGAGGTTGTTCCTCCTGGATCTATCTTCGATATCTGCTATTTTGTTTTTAATCCAGGCAGATTCCTCTTCTCTTTCTTCGTTTGCATCTACTAGATCGTTTATAGTGGAGGCGAAGTCCCCCATCTTGTTTTCCACATGTTCAATTCTAGCCTCTACTGCACTAAGCTCACCACTAAATCTGTGCATACAGTTCATCATATCTGCTTGTATGGTGCTTCTTAAAGATACCAGCATGTCCTTCAACACAGTATCCAGGACAGGTTGATTTGTAGTAGGGAAAGTGTTAATGGATTCCGGGAGCTCCCTGGTGTCATCCCCTGAGTCTATTACAGGGCTCAATGTGGGGCTGCATCCGCCTCCATCCAGCTTCAATTTAGCTTTTGCTGGACTCCCAGATGGTGAGGAGGAGGGGAGAGATTGTTGGCTGCCGTGTAATATATTAGTTTTGGGGGATGAGGTGGCGGTGCGTGTAGCGGGGTCGCCTTTGTGAGATAATGTGGGTGAATGGCCGGCGCCATCTTGCCTACCTCCATTGAGCGGCTGTGAGAAGTAATCCGTCAGTCTTTGAGGCCTGGATGTGCCTTTTCTCTTGCCCATCATGTTTTCCTGGTGTGCCCGGATCGGACCGCTAGCCAGGGGAAGAAGAATCCGCGGTTTATTGTGCCGATTTCAGCCGCTGTGTCCGCCGGAGAACCGGAGCTCTGAGATCAAGCAGCCATTCAGCTCCGTCGCAGGCCACGCCCCCCAGAGCCGCTTTTTTTTACTGGCACTGAAAACAAGTATCTAAAACGACCATTTTCAGTGCTAAACAGTGCAAATATCAATATTTAAACTATAAACATATAGCTAGTGCCATTGACATGAAGGTCAAGTTACTATAACCCAGCCAGAACAGAGTTCTTCCTTACATCAGAGTCTGCAGGATTCCCCCTTACAGTGAAAGGGAGCTCTTATGTAAAGGAGAATGCTGCAGATCATGATCTAAAGGGGGGACTCTGATGTAAGGGGAGGCTCTGGTGACCAGAAAACCACCTTATATCAGAGTCCACTGCATTCCCTTTACATCAGAGTTCCCACTTAAATCAGGGTCTGCAGCATTGCCCTTGTACTGTAAGGGGCAACCCTGCAGACTCTGATGTAAAGGGGAATGCCAGGTACTCTGATGTGGGGGGTGTTCTGGTGACCAGAGACCACCTTCCGCAGAGTGAAAACACTAAGGTAAGAGGGGGTTACTAATATGGGGGGAGGACCTTTATATCAGTGCCCACTTACATTATTGTATTCACTCCCCCTTACAGCAGAAACCCCCCCTAGACTGGCTTGGCCGTGCTGTCACTGACCTCCTCTCAGGTGTACTGTGCAGGGCTCAGTCAGATGGCTCCAGCTTGACGACTCTGGTTTTGTCCTATAGTCTCCTCTACACAGTCCACACATGTCTGACTCCTCCTGTGATCCCCATAATCCCAGCGGATCTCCCACTCTTGACTCCTCTCCTGATTCCCCCTCAGACTGCAGACATGATACAGAAGATAGTCAGAGGCTGCAGACAGGATACAGTAGATGGTCGGAAGCCGTGGACAGGAGATGGTCAGAGGCCGTGAACAGGAGATGGTCGGAGGCCAAGGACAGGAGATGGTCGCATTGGTCGGAGGCCATGGACAGGAAATGGTTGGAGACCAAGGACATGGTAGTTTCCTCCACTGTTCCCCTTCATATTACCATACCTGTCTCCACATCAGTCAGTGACAGTGTCCGCCTTCTGTCACTGTGACTGTGTGCCTTTTATCTCTCCAGCCAGGCACATCAGTGTCCTCCATTCCTCCACCAAGTCGGCTTCACCCCCCAGTAATGTCATACTAAGTCCTGACTCCTGTGGCTCCTCTCTTCATTGTTACATTATGCCCCCCCGTGCGCAGCAGCGCCGAGAAGAACAAGTGGCTTCTGTTTAAAAATAGCGCCAGCCAAGCCTGTAGATCATTCCTGAGTCTTGCAGGCTTGCAGGCTTCAGAACGGCGCATGTGCAGTTGCATGCCAGGCCTGAAGCCATCTTTTTACGGGCAGTGCTGCCTGTAACATACATTCACGGGCACCCCTAAACTGGGGTGAAATTTATGGACTGCCCGTAAATTAACGAGCGATTGGCAACACTGCTGTGCGCCCTTATGGATGCACATCCACTATGTACTGCTAGGACCTGGGACACCCTGTGCTATACCATCATCCCTGTCAGTGGAGGCTGTTGAGAGATAATGACTCGGTATAGCAGGGGCAGACTGAAGTGGGTAAGGAGGAGGAGGGACAGATTTGTGCCCTTAAATGGCGTTAAACTTGCAGTAACGCACACAGAAGTAAATGGTGTTAAACTTGCAGTAATGCACAAAACTATATGGCGTTAAACTGGCAGTAACACACACAGAACTATATGGCGTTAAACTTGCAGTAATGCATACAGAAGTAAATGGCGTTAAACTTGCAGTAATGCACAAAACTATATGGCGTTAAACTGGCAGTAACACACACTATATGGGGTTAAACTGGCAGTAATGCACACAAAACTATATGGCGTTAAACTGGCAGTAATGCACACAAAACTATATGGCGTTAAAATGGCAGTAATGCACACAGAACTATATGGCTTTAAACTGGCAGTAACGCACACAGAACTATATGATGTTAAACTGCCAGTAATGCACACAAATATATATGGTGTTAAACTGTCAATAAAGCACACAGAACTATATGGCATTATACTGTCAGTAACACCCACAGAACTATATGGCGTTAAACTGGCAGTAACGCACACAGAACTATATAGCGTTAAACTGGCAGTAACACACACAAAACTATATGGCGTTAAACTGGCAGTAAAGCACACAGAACTCTATAGCGTTAAACTGGCAGTAACAGACACAAAACTATATGGCGTTAAACTGGCAGTAACGCACACAGAAGTAAATGGCGTTAAATTGGCAGTAACACACACAGAAGTAAATGGAGTTAAACTTTTGACATCTGATTCAGACTTTGTAAACAAACATTTCTGAAGGGACAAACTAAAACATTTTTTCTCGCACATGAACAGAACAAACAATTTTTATTTAATATTTACTGTTTGTGTATGGTTTTTGTATGAGAGAAATTATACTAAAGACTGTGCATGATCAGAAACCACAACCCCACCAAAAAAACTCCCCTCAGGGGTGCGGTAGGTGGAGAGTTCAGTGTGCGCTTAGTATATAGTACAGAGTTTAGGGATGTGCTACATGCAGAGGTCGGGGCTGTGCTGTGTACATGGTGCAGAGTTTGGGGGTTCGCTCCTTTAGAGTGCAGAGTTTAGGGGTGTGCTGCACACAGAGCGTAGAGTACAGGCTTCTTCCACAGCTCCCCCTTCATTTCACCCATATCCCCCCCTTAAAAGCTCCACCATCTTCCACATATCTTACTTTTGTTGCTGTATTAAGCTGAAGCACCCAGTCAGCTCTAGTACCTCTCTGCACACTATAGGTGACTCCTCTCTCACTTACAGGGAGATTATCTAGTGGGGGTGTGCATCCACAATGCACCCCGGTCACCTGCAGCTCCCTTGTTCCCATCCTGCACTCAGTGGGAGCTGCTGAGGAGATCACATCTGAGGGAGCCATTGGGAGACAAGCTATCCCAGGTAAACACAGAAGCCGGACTTCTGTGTTTACCAGTGATAGTGGTGAGCAGGGAGCAGAGGACCTGAGCCAGAGGTGGTGGAACCGAGTTCCACCAAGTTCCAGCTGAAAAAAAGCTCTGGTTATCACCATGTGTATCATGTAAGCTGCCAATTGTTTAATTAAATAAATGTTTTTAATAACCACTACACTCTCTGCAGTCTATATCTGCTGCTATAGAGAATTATCAGTTTCTCAAGAGGTGCCACACTAAAGTGTTTTGGAGTTATGCCTAATCCATTCCGTAATCTTCCACAGCCACTCTCCTTGGGACATACAGTACATCTGTTTGTACCCCGTACCATAATCTCCACTCCCTCAGTCATTTACTGTGGCACTTCAAATCCCTGATATCATATTGGTGTCAAATTTGTAGACTTCCATTCCTACAAAGCCTACTTTTTGAATTAATTATCTTACATATCAACATAGATAACATTCCTACCTCAACTAGAACAATTGTGAAACAGGTGGAATTCTACTACCCCTCCAGGATTTGCTGATGTTATTCAAGATGGGGACTACCAATGTTTCCAGGAAAAAAAATGTTTGCCATTAAAAAGATTGATACACTAAGTTTTTACATACCTGAAATATTTGGTTTTCTCATCCATATTCTAAGGTATGAATGTCTCATAGGGTTTATCCCTATACTTAATCTCTGTACAGGCTGAGCCTGATACACTTACCTACTTGTTACTTGTTGTTCCCATTTTACGTACTTCTATTTAAAGGGTAGCTCCACTTTCGTGGGGAAAAAATAGCAAATTAAGAAAAAATATTAAAAATGACCTTTCCTTTTCAATCTGCAGCCAATAATTTTCTGAGAATGCATTGTAATATGGCTACCTGGAGTTGTTCTGTACACAGAATGTGTACTGACCACTCCCCAGAAACATTATTTCCTGCTTGCGTGATTGGCTCACCAATTTTCCCAGAAGTATGCAAGTCAGATTTCAGGCATCCCCTGTACTAAAATGTAATTTTTGGAGAGATATTTTCAATAGGAACACATCTAAAGGGATGCAGGCCGAGCAGATTTCTCATTAGTGCCCTGCAGCTGCACACCTGACAGTTAATTATGAAACTACTCTCATTAAACCTATTTAGAACAGAGGCACAAGGAAACTTATAGTTACATAGTAGGTGAGGTCGAAAAAAGACACAAGTTCATCAAGTCCAACCTATGTGTGTGATTTAACACAAAGGGATTTCTTCTGAATAACAAAAGGTAGGAATCTGCAACAAAGTTTGTTATAATCCCTGCAATGTACAGAGGTCACCCAGAGGGGAATGTATTTTTGTCAACAAAAGTGGAGTTAAGCTTTAACTATTACTTGAGGCAGCTACCAGGGCTACTTAGTCTCTCATGTTTGAGAATGTTGATTAGCCTTAACCTGCTTATACAGCATTAAAGCCTTTATTTGTTTGGTTTCCATGTCATTTTAATTATGCTCTGTACTTTGTACTCCAGTATTCTATTGTCTGATTATCCTCAGCTATCTTTTCTTTTTTATTTTCAATGCTACCTTTGTATTTTTGTGAGTTTTTATTTTTCTAAAACTCCAATAGAGTAAAAAGAGGAGGAAGAAAATGACTCTAGCAGCACCAAAAAAAGAGCTGCCTTGAAACGTTAAAGATGAGGAGGAAAAAGGTGAACTAGCAAGTCTGGAAAATGGATACTTTGAGGATGAGGTGGAAAAAAGGCCACAAACATTATGCTAGATTATAGGGGGTGCAGTGCAAAAAAATGGCTGCTATGCAAACTTGAGTAGGAGACTTAGGAAAAGTGCACATTAGCAGTACAGTAAAAGAAAGTTAAAAAACTAGAGAAATCATTTAATTCTCCCATCCACACTAAACAGTGTGCATGAATGAATCACCCCTGGGGGCTATTGAATTCAGCAACCAGTGGGGCCCACTGATACTGAAAACTGAACAGTGATTGCATGTGACTGAATGCAGTCACTGTTAGGACAACAATTTTTCACATGGCTCCTTCAACAGAACTCAATTAAAAAATTACCTTTTGTAAAGTCAGGTAGTTCTGAGGGCAACTACCTATTAAATTTCAAGCATGTATAGCCAGCTCTACTGCCAGAAGCTAATATTTAATTTCCAAACCTTATGAGATTTGTTTTGACAACCTCGGGGGTCAAAATGTTGCTAAGGGGGAAAAGGATGCCCACATCCCTAATGCTCAAGAACACTAGGACTTTAAAGGGTATAGACAATTACATATATATAAATACAAGACGTTTATTTGATACACATTAAAAGTGTACAAAGGTTAAAATAGATGAATGCAGTTCTAACAAGATGGTTATTGGTAGAAATACAGAGGTAACCATATACGTCTGAAACAATTCGATTGATTATGTCACCGTGGCATGGCTACCGTAGTCATAAAAATACTACACTATGCCTCATCCCTAGGAAATATAGGAGAAAAATGGAAACCACAAAATATGGGACTTTATGGGCACCGTATCAAAAACAGATAAACATGTACAAAGGTAAATATAATCATTTATTAAAAAATCATTTAAAACCAGGTTAAAACATCAACAATAATAACCCAAACTTCTGTGTGAACATACCCACCCCCTGAGCAAAGATAGGGAGCCTCCAAAGTATTAACACAGGTGAATATAGAGCATAATATAAAATGTCACCAAAAGCTGATAATAAGCAAGGGGCTTTGGCTGTAGAGGGGTTTGTAGCCTCACGCTAGATGAAAAGAACTGAGCTCAATGTGTTTCGCATTGACGAGTAAAGCTTCATCAGGAGCATGAAGGGTTAATTACAGTTTTAAACCCTGTTCAGGTATAAACACAGACAGAGTTTAATAATAACAGCTTTACAGATATACTCTTGTACTATATACAAGATGAATAAACCTGAGTACTTACAAACAACATATGTGGATCAAGAAGAGTGAGTCGGTGGCAGGCATGGCCCCCATGAGTAGGCAGATATGGTTGTTGTAAACGGTTGTTTTGTAGGTCTCTGGCTATGACTACAAGGTCTCTGGCAACTGACTACGAGGTATACCGAAAGCCTGGCTGTAGCTCTCCGTGGGGTACAACAGTTGGATTATCCATGAGAGATGCATAAGCTATATGTGTCTCTGGTTGTATACAGCCTCTATCCCGCATGCAGTGTCACAACTTGTTCATCATGCTTTAGGGCAAGTACACAGGCATAGCCCTTCCTTTCGGTTGCCTAGAGTGCATACAGACAGAAAATATACAAACATATACTTTAAATTGTGGAAAACTCCCAGGAGAAAGGTCAAACAGGCAACAGCCCGGCCGAAGGAACCCACCCACACAGCCGGCCTCGCTGCGCATTTGTGGTATGATCGCCGCGGTCCGACTACTGGAACAGTGCAATCTCCAGAGCCAAGGGAAGAGGAACTCACCCTAGTGGCATCTGGAGGTGCCGCACCCGTGGACCATAAAGTAAATAGAATTCAAATTGATTCTTATGCCTTCTTTTTTATTTTTTGATACTAGTTGTGGACCATGGATGAGCATCGTACTTGCTTAGTGGCTCTCTGGTTCCCCCTTGTATTATGCTTGGGGGGAAGGTAGATACCGGAGGGGTCAATCTATGTCATGCCCTGCTATACTCCGTGGGTGTAGCACCTCCAGATGCCACTAGGGAGCTTCCTCTTCCCTTGGCTCTGGAGATTGCACTGTTCCACTAGTCAGACCATGCCGATCGTATCGCGTATGCGCGGTCGGCTGTGTGGTTTTGCACCTTCGGCCAGGCCGTTTCATGTCAGATGGCGAGCTTATTGCACGCACCTGGCATTGTGGTTGGGATGCACCTTATAGGGTGAGATGACCAGCAGGGTCTTGATTAGACCCGCTGGTCATTTTCAGATGTGGGTTAGCAGACGAGGAGCAGAGTTAACTACATACAGAGGACAACGTAAGTTATGCCCTGTTCAGTGCAACATAGTGCAGTTTGACCTTTTTCCTGGGGGTTTACATAATTTAAAGTATATGTTTGTATATTTTCTATCTGTATGCACTCTAGGAAACCCAAAGGGAGGGCTATGCCTGTGTACTTGCCCTAAAGCATTATGAACAAGTTGTGACACTGCATACACGATAGAGGCTGTATACAACCAGCGACATATATAGCTTATGTGCCTCTCGTGGATAATCCAACTGTTGTACTTAACCCCATGGAGAGCTGCAGCCAGGCTTTTAGTATACCTCGTAGCTTCTTACAAAACAACTGTTTACCGTAAGTGTTATACCCAAATATGGTTTCCACTATGCAATGTAGAGACTATATACTGTACATATATTAAGATATATATGTATCTGTTTGTGTAATTAATATACTATTTTATATGCTACCCACTTAGGTGTATCCCCATATCTGCCTACACATGGGGGGCATGCCTGCCACCAGCTCTGTTTCTCGCTCTCCTTGATCCACATATGTTGTGTGTAAGTACTCAGGTTTATTCATCTTGTATATAGTATGTTAGTATATCTGTAAAATTGTTATTATTAAACTCTGTCTGTGTTTATTCCTGAACAGGGTTTAAAACTGTAATTAACACTTCACGCTCCTGAAGAAGCGTTACTCATCAACGCTAAACATGTTGAGCACTGTTCTTTTTATCTAGCATGAGGCTACGCACCCCTCCACAGCCATAGCCCCTTGCTTATTATCAGCTTTTGGTGACATTGTATATTATGTTCTATACTCGCCAGTGTTAATACTTTGGAGGCTCCCTACCTTTGCTCATAGGGTGGGTATGTTCACACAGCAGTTTGGGTAATTATTGTTGATGATTTAACTTGGTTTTAAATGATTTTCTAATAAATGATTATTTTTACCTTTAACCATATACGTCTGTCCACAAGTAGAATCAAGGAGACAAAAATCACCCAATGTGTTTCAAAATGGACAGATTTCAACTTTCTTCTTCAGGGGTAGATGGTTAACACGAGTGATTATCCACATAGTCAAAAATATCAAGCACAAAACCCCATCATATAAAAAATTGCTGTGCTGGGGGCATGGCTCGACCACAGAAGAAGATGGCCGCTTAGCTTGTGAGCTCCCGCTAGCAAAGGAATCAAGCTGACTTCCACTGAGGTATTTCTCCCTTCTACACACCCACAAACTATGGGTAATTCATCCCAAAGCTCCTCCGCCTCATGATCCTGCTCAGATCCCAATATGACTGGTAGGCCGAGCCAAAACATCCTGGAAATGTTCCGGACACAGATGGGCAGCATGGTGTCCTCTCAGGGCACACATCCGCCTACAGGCCCAGCATCAGGAGGGACAGCAGCCTCACGTACTTCTCCCAATAATGGAGAGATCGTGCTTACCCCACATCAGCACCCCAGCTTGAGCGACCTTCACTCTGTTGCGGAGGACATCAAAGAGACCCTAACTGTGGCAATCACCGACCTCCAGATTGACATACAATCCATCGCAGGAAGGGTCCAACAAGTGGAAAAGGTGCTGGCACATCAATCCACAGTGATCTGCCGTGCACACCATGTCCTCGATACGCACACCCTCAGTGATCTGAACCAACACATGGAAGATCTGGACCTCCGTGGCAGATGCCACAACCTAAGACTGCGAGGATTCCCAGAAACGGTGGACACGGATCAGCTGCAATCTGAGGTGGTGGGCCTCTTCAATAATCTACTGGACAGACCCCTACCACAAAGATCGGTATGGAACCTATAAATTGAGCCCTGCACATGGGAGGCTGAGAGTCTGATCCTCCCAGAGATGTAGTCTACTGCATTATAGACTACCAACTTAAGGAAGAGATCTTATGAAAGGCCCGCAACAAAACCCCGCTCTCATACAATGGCACAGATGTGCGCCTGTTCAAGGATCTCTCCAACATCACCCTTCAATGACGGAGCGAGCTCTGTCCCCTCCTAGAGGTTCTCCGCATGAAGGGAATACCATACAGGTGGAAATTTCCCTTCTGCCTGCCAGCCTCCTCTCAAGGCCACAACGCAATCCTCAAAGTGCCAGAAGATCTTCATCACTTTTGTGACACTTTGGACATCCCGTTCACAGAGGTGCCTAAATGGTATGCAGAATTCCGCCCTCCTACTGCAAGGCTTACTCCATCCAGAGTCGAACCCATGAAAACACAGGAACATTGCTACCGCAGGCAACGTTTGCCTTCCGAAACCTGCTCCCAGCACTTCGGGTCCACACCAAGGCTCCAGCCCTACAAAAATACCACAAAACTGAAGAGCTCGCTACACTGGAGACCTCCAGAATCAGTTAAGTTGTTGATTCTTTTTTTCTCTCTCTCAATGTTCTGCTCAACCTGTTCCACCCATTACCCCAGCACCCTGTACTACTTTGTACAACTAGTCCCATTGTCCACACGCAGCATGGGCCGCTTGCGACAAATTCGAGTGGTGCGTCATGGCCCATAATTCACTGCGGCATCGCAGTGCATTGCTGGCTGATGATTGGCCAAGCCTGCACTATGACCCGCATGCTTGGCCAATCACAGCGCCGTCTGAACAGAAAGCTGTAATTGGCCAAAGCTAAGGAGGCTTTGGCCAATTATGGCTCAGGGGGTTTAGTACATGCCCCACACTATATAAGGCCGCCTGCACGGTGGCCCTGTGTAGTGTGTTCTGGTGTTCAGATAGAGAGATAGAGAGAGAGAGACAGACAGTGTCATTTGATTTAAGTTAGATAGAGTAGGCAGGTCGAGTCAGTTAGCTGCAGTTACAGTGTATTGTGTATATATATATGCATCCCAGGTGTTGTATGTATATGTATATATATATATATATATATATATATATATATATATATATATATATATATATATATATATATATATACACTGTATTCAGTTTAGCTAGATCCTGTTCTTCTCTTCCTAATATACTGACAGGCAGGCAGGTGTTTTTACAGTATTTCCAGCTACTGTACTGCGTACCCTGCACAGTCTCACCTACAGTATAGCAACCTGCAGCCAGGTGCTTGTATAGGTTCATTGAAGTATTTCCAGCTACTGTACTGTGTACCCTGCGCAGTCCCACCTACAGTATAGCAACCTGCAGCCAGGTGCTTGTGTAGGCTCATTGAAGTATTTCCAGCTACTGTACTATGTACCCTGCACAGTCTCACCTACAGTATAGCTACCTGCAGCCAGGTGCTTGTGTAGGCTCATTGAAGTATTTCCAGCTACTGTACTGTGTACCCTGCACAGTCTCACCTACAGTATAGCAACCTGCAGCCAGGTGCTTGTGTAGGCTCACTGATTTATTTCCAGCTACTGTACCGTGTACCTTGCACAGTCTCGCCTACAGTATAGCAACCTGCAGCCAGGTGCTTGTGTAGGCTCATTGAAGTATTTCCAGATACTGTACCGTGTACCCTGCACAGTCTCACCTACAGTAAAGCTACCTGCAGCCAGGTGCTTGTGTAGGCTCATTGAAGTATTTCCAGTTACTGTACTGTGTACCCCACACAGTCTCACCTACAGTATAGCAACCTGCAGCCAGGTGCTTGTGTAGGCTCATTTAAGTATTTCCAGTTACTGTACTGTGTACCCTGCACAGTTGCACCTACAGTATAGCAACCTGCAGCCAGGTGCTTGTGTAGGCTCATTGAAGTATTTCCAGCTACTGTAATGTGTACCCTAAAACAAGGAAGAGGGGCGCCTCTGAGTATATATCAATAATCATTTATTTACAACAAACAATATCCACTCACATGGAAGACTGTAGTATTGCGTTCCGGTGCATCTCTGAGTAGAGGAGAGTCTGGAGGACCACAAGTCTCAGCAAGTCCGTGCAGTGCTAGTCACACATCAGGTCCTGGCAGGGATGAATGGTGGTGGCAGAACACGGTGGGAGCTCCCTCGGGTCTCCAGATGGCACTTCCGGATATATGGTGGGTTTAAGAGTAACATAGACCAACGGTCTGTGGGTTCCAGGGAAGGGGAGAGGGGACGCCAAAGGCCGATCGCCGGGCGCGCTGCCGTCTGAGGCTCGTACGGCTCCGTGGGAGAGAGATAGTAACGGCCGTACAGGGAGCCAGAACGAGGCCTGGGAAGCAAGCACAGCGCGGTGCCGGGCCGTGACGTCACAGCTATGCATAGCTGTGACGTCACGGCCCGGCGCCGCGCTGTGCTTGCTTCCCAGGCCTCGTTCTGGCTCCCTGTACGGCCGTTACTATCTCTCTCCCACGGAGCCGTACGAGCCTCAGACGGCAGCGCGCCCGGCGATCGGCCTTTGGCGTCCCCTCTCCCCTTCCCTGGAACCCACAGACCGTTGGTCTATGTTACTCTTAAACCCACCATATATCCGGAAGTGCCATCTGGAGACCCGAGGGAGCTCCCACCGTGTTCTGCCACCACCATCCATCCCTGCCAGGACCTGATGTGTGACTAGCACTGCACGAACTTGCTGAGACTTGTGGTCCTCCAGACTCTCCTCTACTCAGAGATGCACCGGAACGCAATACTACAGTCTTCCATGTGAGTGGATATTGTTTGTTGTAAATAAATGATTATTGATATATACTCAGAGGCGCCCCTCTTCCTTGTTTTATCTTCCTCAGCCTATTGGACCTTGCTTCTGGTCTTTTTTGGTGGCAGCCCTGATTGACTTTCTCCTGTATATACATCTATATACATCTATATACACCAACCCTGCCATTGGACTATTTAGGATCTGTTATGTGAGGTACACCTGCTTTGCGCCTTTTTACTTGTTTTTTGTAATGTGTACCCTGCACAGTCTCACCTACAGTGTAGCTACCTGCAGCCAGGTGCTTGTGTAGGCTCTTGCCGTATTTCTAGTTACTGTACTGTGTACCCTGCACAGTTGCACCTATGGTATAGCTACCTGAAGACAAGTGCAGGTGTTATCATACTAATAATACTACAGGCAGTTGATTCTGCTAGCTGCAGTATAATCGGTATATATATATATATATATATATATATATATATATATATATATATATATATATCCCAGTTTTGTGCAGCTCACTGCAGGCCAATAGTATGTCTGGAAGGCCAACAAGGAGAGGCAGACAGTCACAAGCCAATAAAAGAGGGCAAGCAGGCTCTGTGTCTAGAGTCAACAGTGCTGGTCCTGGACATGGTGCATCCTCATCAGCAACATGGGGGAGACTTGGTCGAGTGGATGACCAAGCTGTCCTCATCCTCCTCATCCTCTCTCACCCAGGCTCAGGGTACTTTGCCTGGCAAAGCAGCTGCCAATGCGGCCTCTTCCCTCGGCTCAACGGCATCAGTGATTCCTTCCCTAGCCCCACCATGTCCTCCTGAGGAGTCCCTGGAACTGTTTGACTACAGTGTTGGGTACATGCTCCAGGAGGATGCCCAGCGTTTTGAAGGCTCTGATGATTATACTGAGATAGATGAAGGCAGTAACGTGAGCACGGACAGAGGCGGTGCCCAAGAAGGACAGTAATCTGGCAGTCATGTTCCCCCTGCTGCAGCATACTGCCAGGTTTGCTCCAGTGATGAGGAGGGAGGGGATGATGAGGTCACTGACTCAATGTGGGTGCCTGATAGGAGAGAGGAGGAGGAGGAGGATGCACGTCACCAATGAGGCAGGATGCCCTCCAGGGGCCAACCTAAGAGCAGCACACTGACTGCATCACACCGCAGAGATCTGCATGTGCAGGGCGCTGCTGTCTCTGCGCGTTATTCCAAAAGTTCTTTGTTGTGGGCCTTCTTTGAGACGAGTGCATCAGATTGCACCGCTGCTATTTGCAACATATGTCTCAAGCGTATCTCGCGTGGCCTAAACATCTCCCGCTTAGGCACCACATGCTTGACCAGACATATGTTGACCTGCCATGCAGTTCATTGGCAAGCGTACCTAAAAGACCCACGCCAAAGAACAAAGAGGACCTCTCCTTGCTCCTAATCAGCTGGGATTTCCAACCCCACTATACCTTCAGTCCTCTCTGAGACCTGCACAGAGAGGAATGAAGGTGTAGAATTAGGTGTGTCACAGCCAAGTACTTGCGGGCAATCTGCTATCAGTACACCAACGTCAGATTGTACCAGGCAAATTTCCCTGCCCCAGCTGCTGCACCGCAGAAAGAAGTTCGCTCCCAGCCATCCACATGTCCAGCGCTTGAATGCTAGATTGGCAAAATTGCTAGCACTTCAACTGCTACCTTTTCAGTTGGTAGACTCTGCCCCCTTCCGTGAGTTTGTGGAATGTGCGGTTCCTCAGTGGCAGGTTCCCAAATGCCACTTTTTCTCACGGAAGGCAATTCTGGCTCTCTACCGATATGTGGAAGGCAATGTCTTGACCTCGCTGGACAGGGCGGTCAGCGGTAAGGTGCATATTACACCTGACTCATGGTCCAGAAGGTATGGACAGGGATGTTACCTAAGTTTCATGGCGCATTGGGTGACTCTGCTGGCAGCTGGAAAGGATGCAGGACAAGGTGCAGTAGTGTTGGAGGCTGTTCTGCCACCACGCCTCCAAAATGCCACTACTAGTGATTCTGACACACCTCTCTCCTCCACCCCCCCTCTTCTTCTTCCTCCATGGCCTCTTCCTGTGCTTTGTCCTCAGAACCAGTGGTGCTCCGTAGGCGTTCAAGGGGCTACGCAACTACGCAGGCCAAAAGATGCCATGCTGTGCTTGAGCTGGTGTGCTTGGGGGACAGGAGCCACACTGGGGCAGAGGTTTTGTCAGCTCTGCAGGGGCAGGTTCAGAGGTGGTTGACGCCATGCCAACTTAAGGCAGGAATGGTGGTTTGCGACAATAGCACTAACCTCCTCTCTGCCCTCCGACAGGGACAAATGACCCATGTGCCCTGTTTGGCTCATGTCCTTAACTTGGTGGTGCAGCGGTTCTTGGGCAGCTACCCAGGCTTACAGGATGTCCTGAGGCAGGCCAGGAAAGTCTGTGTGCATTTCCACCGGTCATATAATGCCAGTGCTCGGCTGGCAGACCTCCAAAAGGAATTTAACCTGCCCAAGAACCGCCTAATCTGTGACATGCCCACCAGGTGGAACTCAATGTTGGCCATGCTTCAGCAGCTGCACATGCAGCAGAGGGCCATCAATGAGTACCTGTGCGACTATGGCACCAAGACAGGGTCAGGGGAGCTTGTTTTTTTTCCCCATGCCAGTGGGCCATGATCAGGGATGCATGCACTGTAGTGTCACCATTTGAGGAGGCCACGAGGATGGTGAGCAGTGACAGTGCATGCATCAGTGACACTGTCCCCCTTGTCCACCTGTTGGAGCACACGCTGCATGGAATAATGGACAGGGCACTTGAGGCAGAACAGAGGCAGGAAGAGGAGGACTTCCTTAGCTCTCAAGGCCCCCTTTACCCAGACAGTGTTCCTGCGTGCCCGCCGATCACACAGGAAGAGGACGAGGAGGAGGAGGATTGTGTCAGCATGGAGGTGGAGCCTGGCACTCAGCATCAGCAGCAGTCTTTAAGGGATCATTTACAGTCCTAAGAAACCCATGGACTTGTACGTGGTTGGGAGGAGGTGGTGCGGATCATGTCGTCCTTAGTGACCCAGAGGACTCCGGATCGAATGTCTCAGCAAACCTATGCTGCATGGCCTCCCTGACCCTGCAAAGCCTGCGGAAGGATCCTCGTATTCGTGGTATCAAGGAGAGGGATCAATACTGGCTGGCAACCCTCTTTGATCCACATTACAAGGGTAAGGTTGCGGACCTTATCTTGCCGTTGCAGAGGGAGCAGAGGATGAAACATCTTTGGGAGGGCTTGCAGAAAGGTCTGTGCAATGCATTCCCAGAGAATGGGAGGTTACAAACTCCTGTTCCTGGACAACGTGTTGCTGAGGCTTCGGTCAGTCAAAGAAGGAGCGGTGGAGAAGGTGGCCGTCTGACCAATGCATTCAGACAATTTTTTAGTCCGCAGCCCCAAGGTATGATTGGTTCCAGCAACCATCGCCAGCGTCTGTTTTACATGGTGCAGGAATACCTAGGTGCAAGATCTGACTTGGACACCTTTCCCAATGAAAATCCTCTGGGTTACTGGGTCTTGAGGATGGATCACTGGCCAGAGCTTGCACAGTATTCAATTGAGCTACTGGCCTGTCCTGCATCCAGCGTTCTTTCGGAATGCACATTCAGTGTTGCTGGAGGCTTTGTAACCGATCACAAGGTGCGTCTGTCCACCGACTCGGTCTATCGACTGACCTTCAAAAAAATGAATCAGACTTGGATCACCACCAGCTACCAAGCACCTGATACTGATGTAACTGAATAATTTTTTTTGAAATGTCAGATCCCTTCAAAGACTGCCTATGCTGAGTGACTATCCTGTTATGCTGAGTAATTATCCTCTTCCTCCTCAATGATCATGCTGATAGCTTGTAAGAACATTTTTGTTTCTGGGCACCGCCACCAGTGCCTAAGGCCCAATTTTTCAGCCCCTGTTTAACAGGGGCATGTAATCACAATTTTTGATGCAATTCTTTGCAGCAGGGCTAATTCCTGAGCTCCAACTAGAGTTTCTGTGAGGGGTTGCAGTGTTGTGGCACCAGCACCAGTGCATAAGGCCCAATTTTTCTGCCCCTGTTCAACAGGGACATTTAATTAGAATTCTTGATCTAATATTTCACAGCAGGGCCCGTTTCTGCGCCCACCAAGAGTAACTGTGAGAACTTACAGTGTTGTGGCACCAGCACCACCACCACCAAAGGCCCAATTTTTCTTCCCCTGTTCAACAGGGGCATGTAATTACAATTCTTGATATAATATTTCACAGCAGGGCCCGTTCCAGCGCCCACCAAGGGTAACTGTGAGGACTTATGCCTCGTACACACGGTCGGATTTTCCGACGGAAAATGTGTGATAGGACCTTGTTGTCGGAAATTCCGACCGTGTGTAGGCTCCATCACACATTTTCCATCGGATTTTCTGACACACAAAGTTTGAGAGCAGGCTATAAAATTTTCCGACAACAAAATCCGTTGTCGGAATTTCCGATCGTGTGTGCACAAATCCGCCGCACAATGCCACGCATGCTCAGAGTAAATAAAGAGATGAAAACTATTGGCTACTGCCCCGTTTAGAGTCCTGACATACGTGTTTTACGCCACCACGTTCAGAAAAATCAGATTTTCCGACAACTTTGTGTGACCGTGTGTATGCAAGACAAGTTTGAGCCAACATCCGTCGGAAAAAATCCTAGGATTTTGTTGTCGGAATGTCCGATCAATGTCCGACCGTGTGTACTGGGCATTACAGTGTTGTGGCACCAGCACCACCATCACCAAAGGCCCAATTTTTCTGCCCCTGTTTAACAGGGGCATGTAATTATTATTCTTGATCTAATATTTCACAGCAGGGCTCTGTGAGGGCTTACAGTGTTGTGGCAACACCAACACCTAAGGCCCAAATTTCTGCTGAGTATATAGGGCAGGCCCCTACTTTCAAACATCCAACTTACAAATGACTCCTACTTGCAAACGGAAGGAGACAACAGGAAGTGAGATGAAATCTACCCCAGGAAGGGAAATTCTCTCCTGTAAGAGTTAATATGGGAAAAACGTTTCTCCTTTCCACTGATGCTTTATCACCAATCCTTGTTTCACTAAAAACCCCAAATTTTCAAAAAACATTTGTCATTAGGACAAAAAGTGAGGTGAAATCTTCTGAAGAGGAGCACAGACAGCAAAACAAATGTCACAGGGGTGATAACCCTTCCCTATGTTTTCCAAAAAGCTTAAAATAGATTTTTTGGCTGGAGCTACACTTTAAAAATGTACCAGTTTAAAAGTACAAACAGATTCTACTTAACAACAAACCTACAGTCCCTGTCTTGTTTGCACCGCCTGTATACTGCTGTTCAGAGTATATAGGGCCTGGTGGCCCCACACCTTTCCTTTTTTTAATTTGTTTGCGGGGTTCTCCTTAATATCCATACAAGACCCAAAGGGCCTGGTAATGGACTGGGTGGTACCCATGCCGTTTGTCTCACTGATTTTCACCCATATTGCCAGGACCTGACATTACATTAAAGCTGCAAGCAGTTTTAAATGACTTTTATTCCTTTAAAAAAGTCATTTTGTGCAGGGACTGTTCTAAGCACTGGAAACACGCGGCACTTTACAGGCATACTATAGACACCCCCCATGTACGATATTTAAAGGAATATTTCACTTTTTTTTTTTTACTTTAAGCCCAAGATATACCCACTGAACTGGAGAGGTTGATCACATTTGCCATCTGTATTGACTCCAGACTCAGAGAAACACTCTCTTTTAAGGAGCGCTTATGTACATTTGTCTCCAAGCTTTGCAGTCCCACCCTTGCCTACCTCACTTCCCATGCCTCCTGGTACCGAGTCAGTCTGTGAAGATGAACCCATGCACTTGGGCTTCACACATCTCTCTGCGGATGAGAGAGCCCTTAGGAGGAGGTAGAGATTGTGCCTTTATTGTGGCCAGGCTGGTCATGTTTTAAAGTCTTGTCCTACCTGTCCAGGGAGCGCCCGAACCTTGAGATCCTGTCACGGCAGACCTTAGGTGGCGTTGTTTCATCTCCAGTTTCCCAGAAAGATAAGCCCCTGGTTTCAGTTACCCTGTCTTGGGCTGAGTCATCCATTGAGATACAGGCTTTAATCGACTGTAGGGGCCCTTCACCATGAGATAATCCAATTCCAAGTTAATTCCTCACCTAAGTTTCCGCTGGTTATTGGTTATCCCTGGTTACAGAGGCACAACCCTTCTTTTGATTGGCTCCATGCTGAGGTTCTGTCCTGGTTGCCACAGTGCAGTGAGAGATGTTTCCAGAAGGTAGCCAAGGTCCTGTGCACCTTTTCACTCTCCTCCCTGCCAGAGGAGTATTGCGATTTTAGCGATGTCTTTGACAAAGGTCAAGCCGGTACTTTGCCTCCACTTGTATGATTGCGCAATTGACCTTCAACCTGGTGCCATCCCCCCTCATCGGTCTTGGAGGATAAGGCCATGAAGGAGTATGTTGCAGATGCACATTGTTGAGGTTTCATCCGCAAATCCTCATCTCCTGCTGGTGCTGGTTTCTTTTTTGTGAAGAAGAAGAGTGGTGAGCTGAGACCTTGTATCAATTATAGGGGTCTCAATCGTTTCACAATTAAGAATGCCTATCCCATTCCGTTGATTACAGAGTTATTTGACTACCTCAAGGGAGCAACGGTTTTCATGAAGCTTAATTTGAGAGGGGCATACAATCTCGTCAGGATTAAGGAGGGCGACGAGTGGAAAACTGCATTTAATACCAGATCAGATCATTATGAGTATCTCGCAATGCCTTTTGGCCTTTGTAATGCTCCAGCAAAGTTCATTAACGATGTCCTCTGAAATTTGTTGCAGTTATGTGTGGTGGTTTATCTCAACGTTATCCTCATATTTTCCAAGTCCCTGGAGAGCCACCACTAGGGATGAGCTTCGAGTTTGAGTCGAACTCATGCTTGACTCGAACATCGGCTGTTCCCAAGTTCGCCAAACAGCGAACAATTTGGGGTGTTCGCGGCAAATTCAAAAGTTGCGGAACACTCTTTAAAAGTCTATGGGAGAAATCAAAAGTGCTAATTTTAAAGGCTTATATGCATGGTATTGTCATAAAAAGTGTTTGGGGACCTGGGTCCTGCCCCAGGGGACATGGATCAATGCAAAAAAAGTTTTAAAAACGGCCGTTTTTTTGGGAGCAGTGATTTTAATAATGCTTAAAGTGAAACAATAAAAGTGTAATATTCCTTTAAATTTTGTACCTGGGGGGTGTCTATAGTATGCCTGTAAAGGGGCGCATGTTTCCCGTGTTTAGAACAGTCTGACAGCAAAATGACATTTCAAAGGAATAAAAGTCATTTAAAAGTACTCGCGGCTATATGAATTGTTGGTCTGACAATACACATATAAGTTCATTGATAAAAACGGCATGGGATTTCCCCACAGGGGAACCCCGAACCAAATTTTTTTTTAGTAATGGCATGGGGGTCCCCCTAAATTCCATACCAGGCCCTTCAGGTTTTTTTTTTTTTTTCAAAGTGTGGGGGTCCCTCTCAAAATCCATACCAGACCATTTAGGTCTGGTATGGATTTTAAGGGGAACCCCACGCCAAAATTAAAAAAAAATGGCATGGGGTCCCCCCAAAAATCCATACCAGACCCTTATCCGAGCACACAACCTGGCAGGCCACAGGAAAAGAGTGGGGACGAGAGATCCCCCCCCTCCTGAACCGTACCAGGCCACATGCCCTCAACATTGGGAGGGTGCTTTGGGGTACCCCACAAAGCACCTTGTCCCCATGTTGATGAGGACAGGGGCCTCATCCCCACAACCCTTGCCCGGTGGTTGTGGGGGTCTGTGGGCAGGGGGCTTATCGGAATCTGGAAGCCCCCTTTAACAAGGGGACCCCTAGATCCTGCCCCGCCGTGTGAAATGGTAAGAGATTTCACAAAAAAAAGTGTCAAAAATGTTAAAAATGACAAGAGACAGTTTTTGACAATTCCTTTATTTAAATGCTTCTTCTTTCCATCTTCTTCTATCTTCTTTCTTCTATCTTCCTTCGGTTTCTTCCTCCATCTTCTTCTTCTTCTGGTTCTTCGCCCGATCCTCTGCTTCCTTCTCCGATGTTCTCATCTGGCATCTTCCTCCGCAGCATCTTCTTCCCTTCTTCTTTCTCGGGCCGCTCCGCATCCATGATGGTAGGCTCCTGCTGTGTGAAGCTTCTTCTTTTCTGACGGTTCTTAAATAACAGAGCGCAGGGCCACCCGATGACCCCGCCTCCCTCTGACGCATGGGGACTTGATGGGGGCTTCCCTGAGGCTTTCCCCATGATGTCAGAGGGGGCGGGGTCACCCGTTACGTTATGACAATAACTTGCATATAAGCCTTTTAAATTAGCACTTTTGATTATTCATGTTCAAGTCCCATAGAATTTAACAGTGTTCGCGTGTTCAAATGAATTTTTTCGCATTGTTCGCATTTTCTGGTGCAAACCAAACAGGGGGGCGTTCGGCTCATCCCTAGCCACCACACAGATATCTGTCGTGTGCTTCAGAGACTAAGAGAGAACAATCACTATTGTAAATTGGAAAAGTGCGAATTCCATTTGTCACGGAACGTCCCACACTCCGCTTGAGTGCTTCCGTCATATACCACTTCCTCCCAGTCTGTATACAGATATCAGATATTCCAACCTCTCTGAGCAGAAAACAAGGCGACACTTGCTTCACTGCTAACATGGACTGTTTTTTATGAATCAAAGTTACAAGACTTTATATGCCGTTGGAACCTCCTCTAACAATACAACTGTAACTTAATTAACATGAGCTAATTATCTAATCCTTTATACAGCCTAGGTGACTGAGACATGACCTTTCGCCCAAACTTGTGGGCACCGAGCTTCACACAGTTAATTAACACAAACAACAATGGGTGAAAAGACTCTTAGAGCCACACTAGACTTATTTACAATAAACACATTATAGCAGAATTGATGACATTAGCATTTAACAGTACGAGTCCCAACGGTATAAATCAGTCACCATTCTAATATGGCATATAAAGGGTTGCCAGAGTCTGTGTGTTTTTGGGGGGACATGGAGCTGAATCCAAAGTAACACCAACCCCAGGGTCCCCAGGCATACAGCTCACAGAGAGCACCATTCCCCCAAATGCCAGGGCCCATAATCAAAAGGCAACAGGCCCGCACCCAGTCCTCTCCAACAGCCTCTGTCCCGGCCAGGTCCGTCACATTTCTCCCCTTTCGGCAGGAGACTAACATAGGAGGAGACCCCAGACGGGTTGACTCCGAAGTTAGTGAGTAGCTCCAGTCCTCTACTGCCTGTACCCACACAGTACCCCAAATAAATTATTCCAAACAGAGTATTACTCACCCAGCCATCCTCTGCCTCTCTCAGAGAACATATCTGCCGCTGGGGAGAGGCCTGGACTGGCCCTTCTCCCTGGAATCCTTTCTGCCGCTGGAGAGAAGACAGGGTGACTGGGCTCACTCCGTCATGCAGTTGGGGATCTGGGCGGACTGCCCAGCATCCCTGGAGTATACAGGTGGAGACTGAAGTCCCATCCACCTTCACAGGAAATCCATCTCCTGTTAGTTGAGGGCAGAGTCCAGCAGTACTCGGCCCTGTTGCCAGCCCTTCTGCTGGAAACCCCACACCATCTGCTCCGGCTACCTGTTGGGGAGGGAGGTCAACTGCCCCGCCTCCCTGGAACTCTGTAGTTGTTGCCGGTGATGGCCAGAGGTTGGTAGCACTCTGCCTGGTTGCTGGTGCTTCAACTGGGGAAGTTCCCTGTAACTCCACAGATACTGCTGTTGGTGCGGGGCAGAGCACAGTGAAGTTTGGCCCCAATAGCAGCTCTTCTGCTGGAGGCTCATCAGGTTGCTCTTCCTCAGCAGAAAAGTCTATTAAATCCCCTACCTCTATAACTGGTGTCTGTAGATAGAGGTTCACCATCTCCTGTCCGTGGAACTCAGAAGATGCCATCAGTGCTGAGCAGAGCGCAATGAAGTTTGGCCCTAATCCCAACTCTTCTGCTGGGGGCTCCCTCGATGGTTCTTCCTCAGCAGAAAAGTCTATCAAATCCCCTGTCTCTGCAACTGGTGTCTGGGGATGGAGGTTCACCATCTCCTGTCCATGGAATCCAGAAGATGCTATCAGTGCTGGGCAGAGGTTAGCAGAGCTCTGCCCTGTTGTTAGCACTTCAGGTTTGGGGATGGCAATCTCCAGATTTTCCACTGCAGATTCTCTGGCATGCTGCTGGACAGGCACATTCCTCCATCCAATATCATCCCATGCAGAAACAGGATCATCAAGGTCAGTCAGCACTTGCTGCATCCGCCATAAGACCTCCGCCTCCATAGCTGCGGGGGCAGGTTGGCAAAGCACACTATTGCTCTGCCACATTGCCGACTCTTCAGCTAGCATTTCTGGGTTGTCAGCTGGTATTTCCTGATAGTCCCAGGCAAAGGGAGCCCAGCCCTGGCACTGAGCAATGTCTAGCAGCCGTCTGTAGGCAATCTCCAGCTCCCATTCCTGAACGGCCAGAAACTCCAAATCTTCCTGTGCCCAGTGCACTTCCGGAATGTTCAGTAGCCCTTCTCTGAAATCCATGATTTCGTCCAACCGCCACTCCAAATCACTCCCAAAGTTAGAGTCCCCTGTCAGCTTCACAAACAACAGTCCCAAGCCGCCGTAGCTTAAGCCTTCCGTTGGGCTGTCATCCGCTATCCAGGGACATGCTTGGGATACATGCCACCGGAGGGCTCTGTAGCTCTCATCCAGCTTTATCTCTGCCCAGACCAGCCTGCTTAATTCAGCTGTCTGCTTCTTGTGTGGTTTTTCTCCCAAAAACCGCACCCGCAGTCCGTACTGCGACCTGTACCTTTCCTCGATGGAGGGGAGAACTTTTCCCTGGTGTCGCTGCTCACGGGCTAGCGCTTCCTTCCAGAGTTTGCAGCGAATAGAATCACACCATCCCAGCAGGACCTCCTCCGATACTGGTCCTCTGTGCTGTATCTGCATCTCTCGCAACCTCCTTCTGAATTCCTCATCCATGGCGGCTGGTATCTGTACCTCTCCTCTCCTGCTATCTGGACCTTGGATCCAGATGGAAGTTTGGATGTCCCAGACTGCAGGAAGCTTTCCCGCTGCTTGCCACCAATGTCACAGAACGTCCCACACTCCGCTTGAGTGCTTCCGTCATATACCACTTCCTCCCAGTCTGTATACAGATATCAGATATTCCAACCTCTCTGAGCAGAAAACAAGGCGACACTTGCTTCACTGCTAACATGGACTGTTTTTTATGAATCAAAGTTACAAGACTTTATATGCTGTTGGAACCTCCTCTAACAATACAACTGTAACTTAATTAACATGAGCTAATTATCTAATCCTTTATACAGCCTAGGTGACTGAGACATGACCTTTCGCCCAGACTTGTGGGCACCGAGCTTCACACAGTTAATTAACACAAACAACAATGGGTGAAAAGACTCTTAGAGCCACACTAGACTTATTTACAATAAACACATTATAGCAGAATTGATGACATTAGCATTTAACAGTACGAGTCCCAACGGTATAAATCAGTCACCATTCTAATATGGCATATAAAGGGTTCCCAGAGTCTGTGTGTTTTTGGGGGGACATGGAGCTGAATCCAAAGTAACACCAACCCCAGGGTCCCCAGGCATACAGCTCACAGAGAGCACCATTCCCCCAAATGCCAGGGCCCATAATCAAAAGGCAACAGGCCCGCACCCAGTCCTCTCCAACAGCCTCTGTCCCGGCCAGGTCCGTCACACCATTGTTGCGAATTCCTGGGCTATGTCATTTCCACTGCTGGTTTTTCGATGGACCCAGAGAAACTTTCGGTAGTCCTACAGTGGACCCGACCCGTGGGTTTACATCCTCTGCAGCGTTTTCTTGGCTTTGCCAACTATTATCGGAAGTTTATTCTTAATTTCTCATCTATGGTCAAGCCCCTGACTGATATGACCAGGAAAGACGGCAACCCACAGAGTTGGTCTCCGGAGTCCATTAAGGCCTTTGAGAGTCTCAAGGCTGCCTTTGTTTCTGCTCCTGTGTTGGCATACTCTGATCCTACATTGCCTTTTATTCTAGAAGTTGATGCTTCTGAGATTGGAGTTGGCGCCCTTCTGTCTCGACATCCTAACTCTGAGTGTGCTATGTGGCTACTTTTCCAAGAAATTGTCACTGGTAGAGTGCAATTACGAGATTGGTGACAGAGAGCTGTTGGTGATCATTTTAGCCCTGAAAGAATGGAGACATCTCCTTTAAGGTACCACTGTGCCGGTTCTCATTCTTACTGACCATAAGAATCTCACATTCTTGTCTAAGCACCTCTCTCCCAGAAGAGCGCGATGGGCTCCTTTCTTGTCGACTTACCCAGTACTAAGAATGTAAGGGCTGACGCCTTGTCACGACAATTTTCCTCCACTTCCAAGATGGAGTCAGTTCCAGTTTCTGTGATTCCTCCTGATCGTATTCTGGCTACGGTTCGCACCAGTCTTACTTATCCTTTGGGTGACAAAATTCTTGCTGCTCAGGTTGATGCTCCTCCTGAAAAACCTTGTGACCGCTGCTTTGTTCCCGAGAGTCTCTGTACTGCTGTGCTGCAGACTTACCATTCTCCCAAGGCTGCTGGCCACCCTGGGAAGAATCAACTCTTTTGGGCCATTTCTCAACAATTCTGGTGGCCTAGTCTACGCGCTGATGTAACCACCTTCGTAGCTGCCTGTTCCGTGTGTGCTCAGAGTAAGACTCCACGGTACCTTCCAGTGGGCCTCCTCCAACCCATACCCAATGGAGAGAGGCCCTGGACCCACCTGTCTATGGATTTCATTGTGGAGTTACCCAACTCCCAGGGCAACACAGTTATCCTTATGGTGGTTGACTGGTTCTCCAAAATGTTGCATTGTATTCCACTCAAGAAGATGCCTACTTCTAAGGAACTGGCTTCTATTTTTGCTTGGGAGATCTTCCGCTTACATGGGCTACCCAAGGTGGTTGTCTCAGACAGGGGTAGTTAGTTTGTGTCCCGGTTCTGGTGAGCGTTTTGTGCACAGTTGGTTATTCAGCTTGCTTTCTCCTCTGCGTATAATCTGCAGTCTAATGGGGCCACAGAACGAGCCAATCAGTCCTTGGAGCAATTCCTATGTTGCTATGTTTCTGACCATCATAACAACTGGTCAGACCTCTTACCGTGGGCGGAATTTGCTCACAATGGTGCCTTGAATTCAGCTTCCCGTTTGTCCCTGTTTATGGCGAACCATGGTTTCCAACCTTCCGTATTGCCTGCCTCGTTTGTTCCGCAGAGTATTCCTGAGTTAGAGGAGCATCTCCGTGGCCTTTGTTCCACTTGGGCACAAGACCAGGAGGCTTTGCGATGCTAACAATAGATACAGACTCCATGCTGACCACAGACGCCTGCCTGCGCCTTCCTACTAGGTTGGGGACAGACTCTGGCTGTCGCCTCGCAATCTCCGACTTCTTGTTCCTTCTTTGAAGTTCGCACCTCGGTTTATTGGGCCTTTCCATTATCCTTCACAGGATTAACCCAGTGGCTTACGCGTTGGACCTTCCTCCTAGTATGCGCATCTCTAATGTGTTTTATGTCTCCTTGAAACCTTTGGTCTGCAACTGCTTTACCACCTTGGTGCCACGTCCTCACCCTATACAGGTTGGGAACCATGAGGAGTAAGAAGTACAATCCATTGTTCACTCCCATAGGTTTTGTGGGCGCGTACAGTACCTGGTGCATTGGAAGGGGTCTCATCCTCAGATGTACATGCCCCTGTCCTCCGCCGTGATTTCCATAGACATTTTCCCCTCAAGCCCGGTGGTCCTCCGAGGGGGAGGGGTCATTGAGAAGGGGGTACTGTCAGGGCTGGGCTCAGCCCTTCCTTCTCTGAGCTGGCTGCTCAGCTGTCGGCTAATTGCCAGCTCCTTTCTCTCCACAGTGACTCAGCTGTTGATGATCTGCTTGTCAGGCTACTTAAAGCCGAACAGCTCATTATATTTTTGCCTTCGCCTTTGGTCACATCTCAGAGACTTTCTCCTGCATTCCTGTTGAAGACTTGCTCGACTGACGTCCCTTCTGGCTCCTGATCCTGCTTGCTGTACTACTACATTGATCTCTGGCTCTCTGACATTGGCATTGGCTATCTACCCGGCCGTTATATCTTCGTGAAAAGCTCCCTGCTCAGTAAACCTTCCACCCTAGCAAATATCTATGCACCAAACACAAAACAAGTCCCTTTCTTGAGTTCAACACTACAAATACTCACAACCTTCCAGGAAGGCCTTCTAGTCCTTGGTGGAGACTTCAATGTCCCCCTCAACCCCGTGCACGGCACATCGTCTGGAACTTCCACTATGCCACACAAGGCATCTAGCGCTACTCCAGACTTGACTACCTATTCATCTCACAAAGAGACCTAACGATGCTTACTGCAGCCACCATAAACCCCATGTACTTATCTCATCACCATCCTATCTGCTTATCCATAGAATTCTCAGACAGTCCATCTCGACCCTTGATATGACACCTAGACCCCTCCCTACACAGGGACAGCATCATAGCACCTGAAGTGAACAGACTTCTCCTCCAATACTTCCGAGAGAAAAATTCTCCAGACATATCGCCAATGCTGAGGTGGGAGGCACACAAATGCACCATTAGAGGAGAATTAATTGCAATCTCTGCTAAACGCAGAGAAGAAAGACAATTACACATTAACAAACTGACGACCCGTATTCATAAGTTAGAATGAGTACATAAATCTACCCAAGCGGCATCCTCCCTTCATGACCTTGTCCAAGCCAGGGCAGATAGAAAAACTAAATGCAATTATATATTGACCCAAAAATATTCTATGAATATGGAAATAAATCCAGAAAGTTCCTTGCAAGAGGCCTCTGAATGAAAAATCTGCCCATGACAGTTCACTCTCTCACCGACTCAGCGGGACATAAAGTAGTATCCAACAACGAGATAGCGGATCAATTTGTTAGTTATTATACTCACCTTTATAACCTAAACCCAGTTGACCCACTTACAAAAGACAATACTAGAACACAAATGATCAAGGAGTTCCTTTCAAAATATAACCCCAATATACAATATTGTCCCATATAGAAGCAAAAACACTGGATCACCTGCTCTCTTCTGAGGAGGTAGACACAGTACTCAAACAGTTGAAAGCCGGAAAGAGCCTGGGCCCGGACGGCTTGACATCCGGATACTATAAAATCGTTATAGAAACGCTTAAGCCACACTTTTTTGAGAGCATTTAACTCCCTCTCGTCAGGCAGTCCTCCACCCTGAGACCTCCTCACGGCACACATAACAGTGATCCCTAAACTGAACAAAGACCCTTCATTAGTCACTAATTTTCAACCAATCTCCCTACTGAATGTAGACCTCAAAATCTTTTCCAAAATCTTAGCTAACCGCCTCCTACCCCTGTTGCCTAAACTCATTTCACTAGACCAAGTGGGCTTCATACTGGGCAGAGAGGCGAGAGACAACACCATAAAGGCCGTTAATATACATGACTGGTTGACATCGACACACCACTGTGGTTTTTTTCGTCACTAGATGAGGAGAATGCATTCGATAGAGTGGCCTGGGACTATTTGTCAGAAGCCCTCAAAATGATTGGCATATGTGAACGCATGTTACAATTTATTTTGACCCTTTACTCATCCCCAACTGCCAAGGTCTGTGTCTGTATCGAATGCCTTCTCAATAACAAACGATACGTGCCAAGGTTGTCCTCTTTCTCTGTTAATATTCATCCTAACCTTAGGACCTCTACTTCAACACCTTATATCTAACCCAGATATAAAAGGAGTCTCGATCTCCAAGACTATATATAAGCTAGCCGCTTTTGCAGACGACAGCCTCTTATTTTTGACAGAATCACATATTACACTACCCAACCTACTGAAAGACTTTGTCACGTTTAACACCTTGACAAACTTCTCAAAATCAGAATCATTAAATATGCCCCTACAGAATGAGATGCTTGTGCTCTATCAAACAAACTTTCCTTTCCGATGAAGTCGCAACCCAATCACTTATCTTGGAATCCAATTACCCTCTAAATTATCCAATTCGTACACCAAAAACTACCTCCTGATCCCTCAAACCATTCAGAATGATCTCAAGTCATTGTTGGCGGGTCTCTTCTCGTGGTTTGGTAGAGCATTGATAAACAAAATGAATATCTTCCCGAGAATACTGTATGTAATGCAAGCGATTCCCATAAAACTCCCACAGGCCGTTTATGCTACTTACCACAGAGCCTGTACGGAATTTGTGTGGGGCAAATCACGCCCTAGACTAAGTTATGAGAGGATAACTCTACTCAAGTTAAAAGACTGCATAGGCTTTCCAGACATTGCCAAATATCACTGGGCCTGCCAGCTGACAAGAATATTAGACTGGAGCATTCACGCCCATACTAAAGCTTGGATAAACATTGAAAATGCGGTCTCCCCTATTCCCATACATCAATTTCAGTGGACCACCTCACTGTACATTCCTCAGGACTGCAAAAACCCTTTAATCAGCAGCACACTACAAATCTTTAAGAAAGCATGCCGTAAATTCAAAATTTCCTCCTCACCGGGTCCACTAACACCCATCCGCAACAACCTAGAATTCCTACCAGGTCTTATGGATTCCTTCCTCTCGGAATTCTGTCCTCACTCCGATGTGCGAGCTGAACACTTCTTCTCCAGGAACACTTTTCTAACCCTACCTGCACTATCCGCACAGATGCCAGGACATCCCTTCCCGTTTTGAATGTATGTCCAATTATGGCACTTCCTGAATAACCCCCAAACACGCTCCGAATATTCTAGACAACACACACCTTTTGAAAATCTCTGTACCAGAAAAGAACCGCAGAGGCACCTGATCTCAGATACTCTGCACTCCTCTCCTGCACATACTACCCACCTCAATACACTCTGCATTCTTCTCGCTGCACATACTACCTACCTCCATACACTCTGCACTCCTCTCCTGCACATACTTCCCACCTCCATACACTCCGCACTCCTTTCCCTGCACATACTACCCAACTCCATACACTCTGCACTCCTCTCCTGCACATACTACTCACCTCCATACACTGTGCACTCCTCTCCCTGCACATACTACCCACCTCCATACACTCTGCACTCCTCTCCTTCACATACTACCCACCTCCATATACTCCACACCCCTCTCCTGCATTTACCACCCACCGCCGTCCACTCTGAACTTTACATTCTCTATTTAACATTACCACATTCTGCGCTATGTAAGTCATCTCAGACTAAATTAAACCATACCCGTTTAAGCCAACGTCCAATATTTTACGCAAATTGTACCACCCTCTAGTAGTGTAGGTGCTAGAGTGAGAGTTGTTAGTGTAGGTAATTTTAGGCCTGTTTGTTTTTGTTTGATCTGGGCTGGGAGTGGCTCAGGGTAGAAGCTGGTTGACTGACAGGCAGCATTACCAAGACCTCCCTCATCTTTCCAGAGCTCTCTAGAAGGTTCTCGAAAGAGAGGAGGAGAGGGAAGGTGGAGCTGCCTGGGGTATTCTGAGGAGCCCTGATCAATCCCCAACTTGGAATTGGCAGGGGGCAGGCCTCCTCAAATACAGAGGGTCAGCCCAGTTTGGGAGAAGTTGTCAGGTGGAAGAGTTGGAAATGGAGTACTGAGGCTGTTGAGGCCTTGGAGGGAGCTCCCCAGTCTAGGGGAGGTGACCTTGGGTCTGGGCTCGGGTACGGACAGGGCTCTCTAAGAAAAACATGGAGGTGTCCTGGACAGGAGGAGCAAGAGAGGACAGCAGAATAGAGTACTGCCTGTCAAGTCTCCAGGGAGAGGAACCATCTGTTGCAGCAAAGAGGGCTGCTGAGAGGCATGCACAGTCGGGAGGACTGGGGAGGTGCACCTGAAGGACTGGGAGAGTGCAGTTGGAGATGCATGTAGAACCAGAGGAGAGGACTGTGGTGTCGTGGGCAGTGGAGTCAGGCAGCTGCAGCCAGGAAGGCTGGCAGGGCCTGAAGAGGGCTGACTGGGATCAGTAGCTGCATGTGGGACAGCTAGTACTAGAACTTACTATTTTGTTTGGGGCCCGCGGTCACTGCCTGTGAAGGCCATTTGCTTTAGGCCTGGCTGAGTCAGTGTCAGGCCTACAGTGCTAGCTAGTCTGGAGAATAAAAGAGAGGAAGCAATGTGCAGGAGGAGTAAGGAGTGATACTCAGAAGATAGGAAGAGATGTACAGGAGGAGTATGGAGTGATACTCAGAAGATAGGAAGCGATGTACAGGTGGAGTATGGAGCGATACTCAGAAGATAGGAAGTGATGTGCAGGAGGAGTATGGAGTGATACTCAAAAGATAGGGAGAGCTGGAGTAGAAAGAGGGGAGGGGGAGGGGGATGTGAATTGTGAAATACACAGAATGCCTCTCTCACACTCATGCATGAGATATGTAAATCACCTGTCACTCACAGCACAGGAAGAACTGACTGGTATTTCTCTGTCTGTCCATGTTTAGCTCGCTGAAAAAAGATAAGAGGACTGCTCAGAGCTGGATTAACTCTTCATGGCAAGACTGGGCACAGATAATATGAACTCCTACACAGTAAAAGTTACAAGCCTTAGTTACATTTTTTTTTCGGGTTTACATCCACTTTATGGTCTTTTGTAAATGGTACCCCTTTGATTACACAAAATTTCTCCCTTCATACCCCCCAACTGTTGGAGTTTATTTATACTGGTCGTGTCCCTTACTCCAAAACTTTTGCAAAGACATCCATCGCCTCACAACTAAAATTACCACCTATCCGATAGACTTTATCCCAGCCCAAATGCTTTTACGCCATTACTCAATCCCCCCCAAAAAACTATCATCGCTCCCTAGCCCTGCACCTCTTGAACGCTGCGAAAATGGGCATTCCCGCCCAATGGAAATTGACCAATGCCCCAACCATTGCGAATTGGATCAGACGCATAAATAAAATTGCAGAATTGGAAGACCTGGTGCATCAAGCTAAAGACACGCCCTCCAAATTCCGGAAAACATGGTCTTGCTGGTAGCACTTCCAAAGGACTGAATACCCCCGCTCACTTTCTCAGTGATATTTGAGGATTTACATTGTCAGGTCGAAGGAGGAGGAAAGGAAAGGCCCACCCTTTTCCCCTCTCATCTTTACCTTTTCCTCTTCCATTCCCCCTTTATCTATTTACTATTTTACAGTCCTAAACTTTCGCCCCTCTATAGAGACAGATATTTCTTGCACCCCCTCTCCACACTTACTACCTCCACCGCTAATTATTCCTAATATCTTACCCCTCTCCCACAAGGAATCTCCTCTTCTGATAACCCACCTACCTCCCAAATCACATAACAGTATCCCCCTACTACCTTACTTGAGCAATTTGACCACTGATTAAGCCTGCTAGAACCGCCTTTCTCTGTGTTGGTTGCTAGTGGTTTGGTGACCGCAACCCTACAGGGAAATAACAGATATGGAGACAATAGGCTGCTAACCACCAAAAACACAGTGTAACCAATATTTGACATTGGACAATCAGCCCAGGACAACACCCCACACATTGAGTCCGCACACGATTGTTCCTAACCCAAACATTCTACATGAGCTATACCCCCGCCTACACAACTGACACAGATGTTTTACACAAGACATAGATGTTAAAAGATCCTCTAACTAGTAGGCTCCCTGAGGTACAACCATAGGGAAACTTCAACACGCTGTTTAAACACAGTACCCAAGACCTCCATGTAACTACTCTACTTCTTTTGGGCACAGCCACCCATTGTCAGGGCTGGGCTCAGCCGTTCCTTCTCTGAGCTGGCCGCTCAGCTGTCAGCTAATTGCCAGCTCCTTTCTCTCCACAGTGACTCAGCTGTTGATGATCTGCTCGTCAGTCCTGCCTACTTAAAGCCGTCCAGCTCACTTCATCTCTGCCTTCACCTTTGGTCACATCTCAGAGACTTTTTTCTGCTTTCCTGTTAAAGACTTGCTCAGCTGATGTCCCTTCTGGCTCCTGATCCTGCTTGCTGTACTACTACATTGATCTCTGGCTCTCTGACATTGGCATTGGCTGACTACCTGATCTGGTTACTCTGGCTATGTATTGACTACGCTTACCCTGTTTACCTTTTTATTAATATTAAACAAGTGTGATTAACTGTACTTCTGTCTTGGTCTCATTCGTGGTTTCTGACAGTTTTCATGTCTCTTTATTGAAACCTTTGGTCTGCAACCGCTTTACCACCTCGGTGCCATGTCCTCACCCTATACAGGTTGAGAACCATGAGGAGCATGAAGTACAATCCATTGTTGACTCCCGTAGGTTCCGTGGGCGCATACAGTACCTGGTGCATTGGAAGGGATACGGTCTGGAGGAACGTTCTTGGGTCTCAGCCTCAGATGTACATGCCCCTGTCCTCCTCCGTGATCTCCATAGACGTTTTCCCCTCAAGCCCGGTGGTCCTCCGAGGAGGAGAGGTCGTTGAGGAGGGGATACTGTCAGGGCTGGGCTCAGCCCTTCCTTCTCTGAGCTGGCAGCCCAGCTATCGGCTAATTGCAAGCTCCTTTCTCTCCACAGTGACTCAGCTGTTGATGATCTGCTGGTTAGTCCTGCCTACTTAAAGCCGTCCAGCTCACTTCATCTCTGCCTTCGCCTTTGGTCACATCTCAGAGACTTTTTCCTGCGTTCCTGTTGAAGACTTGCTCGGCTGATGTCCCTTCTGGCTCCTGATACTGCTTGCTTTACTACTACATTGATCTCTGACTCTCTGACATTGGCATTGGCTGACTACCCGATCTGGTTACTGAACTCTGGCTATGTATTGACTACTCTTACTCTGTTTACCTTTTTATTATTATTAAACAAGTTTGATTAACTGTACTTCTGTCTCGGTCTGATTCATGGTTTCTGATACCCATATCATCCAACTGTTTATGTTTGCTGTAAACTTACTAATGTTGATTCTGATATCTGGTATTAATACGTTGTACTGGACTTTATATACCATACAACCATTCTCTTTATGGACCCCATCTCCTGTTTACAATAAAAATTGATTTGGAAAAAAAATTTAAAAAAAATGCTGTGCTCCTGATACCAGACTGCCCAGACACTGTCACACCTTTGGTCGAGATCTTCTGATGAGTGGATGGGGGAACCCTTTGTGACGACACCCCAGTTACTCCCCACTGGGAGGTCTCATCATGTTTATGTGCAACTGCCTGAACATTTTACCCTCTGTCATCTTCTCAGCAAGTCCCCAATCATTTATTCAAAAGTTGAGTGAAACATACCTTTGCAAACTCCCTCCTTCTCATGCTGTGGTTTTCTTCTGTGCTATCTGGGTATCCCGGTCAGTCCCTTCTACTGATGCAACACAAATCTGTCTTCCTTGTTGAAGACTGGGCGCATTGTTGGGGTCCCCTGTCTCCTAGTGGGCAGAGAGACTGAGGCTCCGAATGCCTTCTTTGGTGGATTTCTGGCAGCACGAAATGATAAAACTCTCTCTCTTGTGATAACTTTTTATATGATGTGGTTTTGTGCTTGATGTTTTTTGCCTATGTGGATAATCACTCATGTTAACCATCTACCCTTGAAGAAGAAAGTTGAAATCTGTCCATTTCAAAACACGTTGGATGATTTCTGTCTCCTTGATTCTACCTGTGGACAGAAGTATATGTCATCTCTGTAAGTCTACCAATAACCATCTTGTTAGAACCACATTAATCCTGTTTAACCTTTGTACATTTTTAATGTGTATCAAATAAACTTCTTGTATTTTATACATACATAAGTGTCTATGTCCTTTAAAGTCACATTTAGAGGTTATATTGTTATAAGTGTTTTTGTTTTGACTACATACATTGTAAATTTAATCAAATTGGCTGTTTTTTATATCTCAGTGTACTAAAAGCTGCAAATTTAAACATGGAGCTAAACGTTGTAAACAATTTACAAAGCAATGTGTTCATATATATCTTTTTTTCAGACAGTTTTTTCACAAATTGTTTCACTATTTAATAGACATGTGCATTCGTTTTCATCCGAATGCATTTTCGTCCGAATTTCAGGTATTTTCGTTATCGTTTTAACAAACGATAACGAAAGCGCAGATTCCGAAAAACTAAAGATCCGACATAAACAAATGCTTTATTTTCGTTTTCGTTGCGACAACAGTTCGATATATAGATAGGAGATTCAACACGACGCTAACAATAACAATTTGTGTCTATCGAACCTGTGGTCGAATGTGCCTAACCTTAACTCTATAGTCTATCCACCATAGTAGTCCAAGATTATTCAAAAAGATTCGACAGAGAGAAAAGATTCGACATAGAGAGAGAAGATTCGACATAGAGAGAAAAAATTTGACGTAGAGAGAAAAATTAAGTAAAATAAAAATAATAATGATGATGGTTATTGGCCAATTGTAACCAAAGAGGAGGTGCAGTAAAATTTATTTTATTTATTTCAGGTACTTATATAGCGCCGTCAATTTTCGCAGCGCTTTACATATACGTACATTGTACATTCACATCAGTCCCCACCCTCAAGGAGCTTACAATCTAAGGTCCCTAACTCACATTCATACATACTAGGGACAATTTAGACAGGATCCAATTAACCTACCAGCATGTCTTTGGAGTGTGGGAGGAAACCGGCGTACCTGGAGGAAACCCACGCAGGCACAGAGAGAACATGCAAACTCCAAGCAGGTAGTGTCGTGGTTGGGATTCGAACCAGTGACCCTTCTTACTGCTAGGTGAGAGTGCTACCACTACACCACTGTGCCACCCATAGTAAAATAGCTAGAACCGCATGTACAGCCAACTTAGTTTCACTTACGATTTGCTAGCAGAGAGAGACAGACATGCTGATTCATTTCAGAACAGTCAGTCTTAGCTGGTCCGTTTGAATTCATTGTCACTTTGTCAGAGATCCTGAACGATTTAATTTGAGCATAAGCTAAGCACAGCAGCAGAACAGTAGTGAAGCAAGCTACATCTGTGTTGTGAACTTGATAGATAGACTAGTGATACTAGTGTTGCTGCTAGTGTTGTGATAGCCTCAGAGGCTGCCCGTGTTGTGGTGGGGGGTGATTTATAGATTGAGATTCTATATACCCTATCTCCACTCCAGTCCCTTTTCTGACTTGCAGTTGCTGTAAAGTTCAGAAATATACCGTTCTAATGTAAAAGTGAAGGCTGGTAGAGGTATTGGTCGTGGTCGCGGTCGTGGTGGATGCCTTGCTAAAAAAAGTGGCAAGGTCTCTGCTACTAGTGCCTCTGACACTTCTGCCGCCACCAACATGCTGTCTACAGCAGTGGGTGTCACTGCCAGTACCACCAGCAAAGCTAGTTCCACCACCCCCAGTTCTTCTAATATTACTTTTCCTGCCAGACCACCATCATCTGCTGCCACTTCCACTGCCAGTGCAGCACCTCCTTCCACTTCTACAGGTGTCATGGCTGCATATTTTTATAGGTTTTATGGAACCTAATAAAGTGGAGTTGCCTTTACAGTCACCACCACCAATCACACTACCAGTGCCATTGCCCAGCTCCCCAAAGAAGCAATTGAGGGAGACAGCAGCAGAGACAGAGTGTGAGACTTTTTCTTCATTGGCCCAAGAAGATGATTTAGAATGTGATGCTCCTCTTTCCCCAAACACTGCACAATCTTAGCCCACAGGACTTACAGCTTGACCTGGGGAAAGTGCAAGAGGGATATTCTGTGAGGAGTAGGACAGGTAGCAGTCCACTTTTTTCATCTGCTGCTAACTCCCCTTCTCCCTCTGTTATTATGGAAGAATCCTGTGATGATATTATTATTATTATTCAGGATTTATATAGCGCCAACAGTTTACGCAGCGCTTTACAATCACTGACCTCCCAGTCCCCAGCACCCCTGCCATTAGTAGCACTAGTTCTAGTTCACCAAGTGTAACTGTAGTGGCAACAGCTTCTGCCACTGGTGTGCTACCTGCTGCAGCTATATCAGCCCTAAATAGATATCAACAGGGTCAAGGGGCTGCATCCCGCCACAGCAAAGTTTGGAAATACTTTCAAACATTGGAAGGCGGGTTCTTTGCCAAGTGTAAATTGTGTGGGAAGAAAGTAGGTAGGGGTAAAAAGTTAGGTCATTTAACCAATGCTGGTATGAACCTACACCTTAAAAATTACCACCACTCTACTTTACTGCGTGCAGAGACAGAAAAAGAAGATGGTAGCGCAGGAAGCAGCATAACAGACTCTGACTGTACTGGTGGTACCTCCTCAAGCACACCACTTACTCAGAGCACAGGAGGCAATAGAGAGGGTTCAATTACTACAACCTGTCCATGTGCAGTAGTTCCACTGCAGACCCAATCAGGCTCCTCATCCTCCCAAGGACATCACCAGCCTACCCTCGATAGTTTTGTTGGCTTTAGTACCAAGGGCATGTCAAAACAGCAGGCCAACAAGATCACCCACCTGGCCAATTCATTGCTGTTGGAGGAGCCTCTTTTTGCATGATTGAAGGGGAGCTGTTTAAACAGCTCATGCATGCCCTTACTCCACGATACGTTGTTCCTGCACGAACAACTTTCAGCAGAAAGATTATTCCAGCACTATACCACTCGTGCGTTGGATTATTGAAGGAAAAAATGGCCAAAGCCGAGGGTCAGACAATTCATTTGACAACTGATTTGTGGACAGCTCCCAGCGGTCAACACGCTTTCCTGTCTTGACTGCACACTGGTGGCAGGCCACTGTGCCTGTTGGTGGTGGCACTGGTGTAAGAGTTCAAACTCCATCAGGAAGTAGGTCTGCAGCGCAAGACCAGCAGGGTTATCAAGCTTTCCTGCTCCACACAGAAGTCTGTGATGACCAACACAGCTCTGCCAACATATTGCGGGCAATTAGATCAATGTTGGCCAATTGGTTTGGAGAGCGGGCAGTCACCAATGTCTCTGTTGGGTTCATTGTGACACACGGAGGTTCAAACATGGTTAAAGCTCTCCAAGATGGATCTTTTGTCTGTTCTGCACACATACCGCATTTAGTGGTCTAGGGTGCAATCCCAGTGGAGAAAAACAACAAGATTGCTCAAATCTTGGACCTTTGCTGAAAGATTGCAGGGCATTTCCACCGCAGTGTAGGGGCTAGTCAACTGTCGAGGGAGGAGCAAGAACAATCAACAATCAGGGCTCCCCACTGAAACAAGATGTCAGCACCCGGTGGAACTATACCCTGGAAATGCTGGAACGCATTTTGGAGCAAAAGACAGCCATCCACAATCTATCATTACGCCACAGCATCGGGATTGATTCCACACTGGGACGTGATGACTGGTGTATAATTGGGCAGCTCGTTTATGTCTTAAAACCCTTTCGGAATGTGACGGAGAACTTGAGTCAGAGCAATGCCAGCCTAGGACAGGTCATACCCTTGTTTACCTATCTCATAGATAAGATGGGATCGTTCCTAGAAAACAGTGAGCCTGTTTGTGGCAGCCCACTTCATGCCGATGTAGCATCTTTCATCAGAAAGCTACAAGCTAACTTAAAAGATCGGCTAAATGACCGTGTCCGCAAAAGCCCTGAACTCATGCTGGCTTCCCTGTGTGATCCCAGGATCAAAGGTAAACTGGCACTCAGAGACAACAGCTTCTCCTACTGGAAACAAAAATTGATTGAAAGGGTCCGGAATTTGCAGCAACAGAGATGTAGGACGGATGAGGCCGGTTTGGAAGATTCACCTGCCATGTCTGCTATTCCAAGGCCTGGCACCATCACTCAAAAACAACAGAGTGGAGCATGTGCATGTTGGGTAGAGGCACTTGACAATCTGGTGGATGCAGGTCAAGCAGCAGGTAATCCAGAGGAGAGCAGTGCCTCTGAAATGGTCAGGGCCTACCTATATGAAGCACCTTTGCTTCCTACAGAGGACCCTTTGACCTATTGGGATGGTAAGAAAAGTTTGTGGCCTGGTCTTTGCCTGGTTGCCCAGCAACTACTATCCTGTCCTCCAACCACTGTGCAAAGTGAGAGAGTTTTCTCTATTACTGGGAATATCCTTAATCCACACCGTTCACAACTAACACCCCATTTGATGGAACAAATAACTTTCCTCAAATTTAACCTCCCCAAGCTGGGTTACCCTACCCTTAACTTTTGAGACCTGAATCATTGTTACCATGTGAAGATAGATGGGACTAGAGTGACTTGAGTGTGCGTGATTGCATGAATGAATGTTGTGTGAATGGACAGTGAAGATAGATGGGACTCAGAGGAACCATCCAAATGTTGAGGAAAATAATTTTTTTAATTTTCTTACCACTTGACACAATAGCAGTTGTCTACTTGACTTTGGTGTGACCCCAAGATTTAAATGGAATTATATTGTTTTAAGCAATCCAAATTTTTACCTTTATTCCTTCCATCACTCTTTTTTGTAATGAATGTTGTGTAGAGTGACTAGAGTGTGCGTGATTGCATGAATGAATGTTTAGTGAATGGACAGTAGCAAGGTTTGAAGCCTTGACCTGGCGCTACTGCTCACGTGTTGCTGTCTTTGTAAATACAAATAGCAACATGTGCTAATTTAACCATTTTTGTTTGATGGTCTGGAAATAAGAGACAATGATTAAAGATGACCTCAACAGCATGACAGTTCCTCTTGATGGAGAGACTGTCAACTCAAGGATCAGAATATGCTACCAACACAACATAGCACAAAGAAGCATACAGTTGGAAACGTGATTCTATGCAAGATAGATTAGTTGGTCACTGCTGAGCTGCATCCAGATGCCCAGGACCCCTCCCATTTACCATCTCTGACCCTGGGGACACCAGGGCCCTCTCTGATCCTCCGCCTGTTTCATGACCATCTGCAATTGTCCAAAGTCACCAGTGTGAGTGAGTAATCTACCCTGCTGCCATGTTACTCAAGCTCTGGAAATGATGACTGCCTGTCAGGTCACCTTGAGGCTAGGTGACAGATGCACTCTGTAGGAATCGGAAGTGCACCGCTAGGTAGTGGACCCTAGGACTGACTGCTGTGGATTGAACCCTGGGAGGTTCAGGAAGCAGGTCTACTGGATCACTAACACAGATCCCACTGGGAGCTAGAGCATAGATTCCCCAGGGCGCGGAGTCTAAAAGCCAGCAGGTGTTCACCAGAGCCTCTAGTGGTGAGGATGGACTGCGCTGCAGTCTGACTCCAGGTCACGGCCCCCAGGGTCTCACAGCTCATGCTCACGGTAGACTAGAGGAGAAGAGGAAAGAGGCAGCAGGCTGGAACAACAAACAAGCAAGTAAGGGATAAGCCAAGGTCGGGGCCACAAGCAGACAAGGACAACAGAGTACACGCCAAGGTTCAGGGTCACAGGCAAACAGGGATGGTCAGGGACACGCCAAAAGTCAGGGTAACGAGCAGACAGGAATAGTAGAGACAGAGAACAGGCCAAAGTTCTGGAATCAGACATAGGAAACACAGCCAGTACACACGAAAGCTAACACACAATGGTTGATCAGCACTGCTGGCTTGCAGTGCACAGGTTAATATAGGGTTCCCTGATAGGAGCTGAGGTGGAGAGATGCTAGAGGAGAGCTTACAAAAGCAGTTAGGTGAGGGTCAGCTGGTCTTTAGAGATGAACACATGGAGACAGGTATGCTGACAGACAAACTCTATTGCATAACCATGACACTGCCCTTTGAACTGTTGCCCCTTGTGATTGCATTAGCCTGTGAACCTCTGTCCGTTTAACTGTTGCCCTCATGATTGTAAGCCTGCAACCTATGTCCTGTGAACTGTTGAGAACTGTATAGTAACCCCTGCTGCAACTATCTGCTGTGTATTCTGGTGGAGGGAAAGCTGAACGGCGCGACTGGACACAATACATGGGATTACCCTTTGCACATTGAAATAGTGTAGAGAGAAATCTCATCAATTTTCTAATTTCAGCCCGATGGTTAAATGTAGAAAAACTACAATTATAAGGCCTCTAGTAAGTTAGTAACAATATATGGACTAGTTCATTTAAAACATCACACAAATCTAACAAGGAAAGCAAAACTCAAGAAAACAATTATTTCTGAACACATTTTTTTTATTTATAACATAAACAAAACAAACAAAAAATTAAAATAAAAAAAAAAATTAAAGTACATTCTCCCCCAACCTGGTGATCAGTCGCTGTAGGGACATATTAATCCCAGCCAACTGGTCACCAAGGTACCGCGTAGCTTCCAGGTGTCTCCTGAGGCTACGTTGGTACCTCTCCAGAGCCACATAGTGACGGAGCTGCCGGCGATTGTGGAGGGCCAAAGATCGACAGCCTCCGGGTTACTGCAAATTGTCTCTCTTGGACCTCCACAATGCGCCGCAGATAATCAGTCACATGTGGCTCTGAAGGGTGGGGGATGTGTGCTTGTTCTGGAGCGGGTGAAGGATGCACTGGGGAGGAGGCAGCAACAATGGGTGTGTCACTGTCACTGTCCAGGTGGGGGGATGTTGAAGGGTGGAGGAGAACATGCCCTGTAGAAACCACTGGGGACTCGGAAGGACAGTCAGTCCAACCAGACGCGGGCAGGTCCAGGCCTTCGTCCACAGGGTGCAATTGAAGGATGAAGACTTCACCTGTGAAGAAAAGAAAATACATTAGATAGATATATAATACAATACACATGGCTTCTTCACCCTAACATTATATAAAGGAAAAGATCTCCCAGCCCTTGTAGACAATCCTGTAACATATTGAGATGTTTTCACTTCCATACCAGTTTTCCATTTTTGATATTTAGTGAGATGCACCTAATCAATTTGTGTGTAGGAGATAGTGGTGTCTGTGTCAATTCGCTGCTTCATACCAAGTTTGCAGAGCTGTACAGGAAGGTGTAGTACTACTTTACTGTACTCTGACCGGGGTGGAGCTGAGTGTCCTCCCCGGCCAGAGTACAAAGGGATTCCCCTCTACACATCGAGCAGTGTAAAGGGGAATCTCCCAAAGATTTTATCCGCTTGGTCGCACAGGCGGCTGGAGAAAATCTTAAGGTGTAATGGACGCCTAAGTGCTAACTAATCTACCTCATCCAGACTGACTGACTTTGGCAAATATGGAAGATCAGTTGCACTTGCAGAAAAACATATCAGCTATACCAGCTTTTAACATCACACTCACCAAAGATAAGCCATTCAAGCCATTTCATTTGGGATGACCTAATAAAAAGTTGTTTAATAAAATATAGCAGGCTACTTTTTAAAGTTGATAATTTTGTAAGGCCACTGATTGTTGAATAAGCCCCACTTCTGTTCTAGGCTAGGTAGGTTACTCACTCCTGGTCTAGGCTAGGAGGTATAACAGGTATAACATCATGAGAAAAGTGTTAATGCATGCATTAGCGGCATGCCAGAGATTGAACATGTCCAGGGACTGCCAGGCAATAGCTGGAGATTCTTTTCTGACACACCCCCTCCAGCCTGCTGTGTTATTCACAATGATTAACAGTGATTGGCTCAGACTGGGAATCTGAACTGCAGCAAGAAGGTGGCGTGATCAGGGACATTGAGGAAATAACAAGCACAGGGCACGCTAACAGGAAGACTGGAATCAGCTGCAGAAGGGAACTAATATAATTAATAATTCCAGCTAAACCGAAGCCTTGCAGAATAAATCACAAGCTATTCTAGACAAGGTATGCCATCAGCATTTCATATTTAAAATACTATATTTGCCTGGGAAAATACAAAAAAAGTTATGCTTACTCCCTGGATCTGCCGCGTCTGGCTGTTCTGCCGCATCCCCAGCAGCCTCTACAGGGCAGGTCTCCTCCACCTCCTGCTCAGCCTCAGTAGCTGTTGATTAATGATAGAAAAGAACATTACAATCTGCAGTGTACAACAATCTCACACATTAGTACAAGAACATTGAAACATGTATGATCACTCAGCAGATACCAGAAAGATTATACTAACTTAATGTGGGCGTTGCTGCCTCAGCCTCCTCCTCAGTCTCCCCCTCTGACTGGATGACACCTATTTATAAAGGAGAAATGATGAACGTTAATAAACGTAAATAAATATACTGTAGTGTAAATAGATAAAATTAATTATCCATTAGCATGGCAATACAGGGCAGGTCACTAGCGTTTATCTACAAGGCAGGGACATGCATTCACCATTTAGAAAAAATCATTAAAAAAAAACAAATACGAAGCACTTACCTGTCCTGGATCCAGTGGCGCCGGCGAGTGCTAGGTGCACCGCCACTGATCAGGTGCCTCAGTTCAGAGTGCCGACGTTCTGTCAGATTACGTAAGTTACACAATTGCTTGCGTTACCTGACAGAGCGTCGCAGAGGCTCTACCTGTCACTGCATGAGCGAGAAGCAATGACACTGGAATCAACAATGGAAGGCTGGACAAATGGAAAAGGAACCACTGTATTAGTGTCACTACTACAGTACTTACTGCACGTTGATGACGTGGAGGACTGCTCCTCCGCCCTCTGCCTTCGGTGGCGTTGGGCCTGGAGACGATCTTTAAATAAAATCAAACACATCATGGTAAATGACTGTCACGTCGCATGCTTGACAAAAAAAATGTCCTGCACACAATGCAATGCTAACACCAACCTTGATGAGCCAGCAGCTTTCTTATCTCATCCTCCCCTACAGCTGCTAAGAGCTCCTTCTCATGGGGGAGGAGAGGCACCTGCTTTCCTCTGTGCCCCGACTGCCTGCGCTTACGCGCTATGGAACTGCAAAACAAAAAGAGAAGAGAAACGGGTTCCACAATTAAACTACAATTGTAATCTGAAAATGACATCAACACATGAAACACATGTAGAATGAACCCATAGAATAAACCCGTAGAATGAAACAATGCAAATGGAATTTTTGGATTAGGCAAATTTTTTCATGTAGCACAAGGTTTGCACATTTATTTTTTAACCAAATTTATTGTAAGAAAAACGTATGCTTTTTTGGTGCACAATAAATAATAAAAGACAGGATTGGGATTGTGCCGAGTAAATGTCCATTGTGTCCACTCCAGTCCACCTTTCTATTACGCGTTTGTGTGAACTGTGTATAGTGTAAAATTTCCTTTCTTGTTTCTTTTGCAAAGCATTAAACCACTTGTGGAGTTTAAAGCTGCAACGCGCTAAATAGCAGAATATGGCCTAGTCAGAAAGGGGGCGTAATCTACAGGTGGTCAGGTCAAGTGGAACTTAAAAGCCACTTACTGCTCAGTTTAGTGATAACTAACTAAGAACAAATAACGGGCATGGAAATATTCCTCTTAAAATGATCGTGGCGATAATATATAACATGTGCAACTGCAAACTATGTGTAGGCTAGGCACACCTATGCACAAATTTGGTTTTTCACAGGAGGGAGGCTAAATTGAAAATTATTTATTCCTTTTTAAAAAAAAATTTCACTTAACTTTACTGACATCACATGTGATAGCAATAATATATGTTTATGTGTGTGTGTAAAATCAGTGCACTTTTGGAGCTTTTATCATTGTATAAATGACAATTGTCCCGAAATGGCATCAAAAGTGTCCGATGTGTCCGCCATAATGTCGCAGTCACAATAAAAATCGCTGATCGCCGCCATTACTAGTAAAAAAAAATTGTTAATAAAAATGCCATAAAACTATCCCTATTTTGTAGACGCTATAACTTTTGCACAAACCAATCAATAAACACTTATTACAATTTTTGTTACCAAAAATATGTAGAAGAATACATATCGGCCTAAACTAAGGAAAAAATGTGTTTTTTATATATTTGTTGGCGATACTTATATAGCAAAAAGTAAATAAAAACCGCAGAGGTGATCAAATACCACCAAAAGAAAGCTCTATTTATGGGAAAAAAACGGACGTCAATTTTGTTTGGGAGCAACGTCACACCACCGCGCAAATGTTAGTTAAAGCATTGCAGTGCCGAATAGCACAAAGTGTCACGGTCACTTGGCAGCCATAGCTCCGGGGCTGAAGTGGTTAAAATGTAAAAAAAATAAATAATCAGACACGTTACTTACCGTTTTATGTCACTGAATTTTTTGCGACAGGCAGTCGGGTCATGCCGATGGCAATAGGTCTCCTCGACCTTCCTAGAGATCTCCTCCCACTTCTCCTGCTTCCACTCCGCAGTGGTTTCCCTGGAGCGGGGGCCACACAGCTGCATCCAGCAAGGAAGCGTTTCCCTTACAAGGACCTGGGACTCAATGTGAGTCCACATAAAGTTACGCTTCCTGCTGGTTGCAGCTTGTGTCCCCCTCCTGCGCCCATTTTTGGATGCTGCCTCCATAGAAGGCCCAGGAACGTCCTCCTCCATGCTTTCATGGGTTGCTGCTGGTGCTGCCATTGCCATATTATCTCTATTCTAAGCCAGACACAGCGTCAAATTTTGCAGCCGCACTTCCGCACTTCCGATTGAGAAACAAATGTGAAAGTTTGGTTGGCTAACTGTTGCTGGGGCAGAGTAGACCAATGAGCATGAACAATGAAGATTCGACACAGAAACGAAAACATGCAAACGTAAATCTTTGGCTTGTGGTGTCTGTCGAAAGTTAGAAGATTCGACGGAGCAGCTAAACAAACTGTACGATGCTGCTATCGTACATTTCTGGTCAAATGCATCCCGGAAAATTCGACCGGAATGTACGATTGCGACGTCGTACAGTTTAGCTGCTCCGTCGAATCTACTTTGAACATTTGACAGACACCATAAACCTTTAACGACAGATTCGACCTTAATTCATTTCGATTTTCGGACGAATGCAAGTTTTTAACGAAAAACGAAATAAAGAAAAACGAATTTCGGGAGTAACTAAATAAATGTATTTTTCGGACGAAAACGAAATTCCAAAAACAAAATATTTCAGTGTGCACATGTATACTATTTAAGTCCAGAAGCTAACAATTTTTTTCCAAACTCTATATAAATTAATGTTGCATGTGTTGTTAAAAAAAACATGATCTGTTTTCACAACGCACCCTGATTTTTTTTTAATAGTGAAGCATATAATTATTTTAAAAATGTATCAAGGAGGCTTGCTTTAACAGTACATATTATTAGCAGTTCAATGATCAACTTTACATGTTGCCTGTAGTTTCTTGTTAAATACCAATATGAATTATGTGCTGTTTATCAACACCTCTATGTAATGAAATCCAGTCATAGAAGATAGGATAACAGGTGAGCACAAATGAAGTCCAAAAACATTTGCTGTGACCAAAACACACACATTTTATTCAGTGAAATCGAATATAAGAGAGTCTCTTCAAAAGATGTATTGCTATGGGGGTTATTTACTAAAACTGCAGCTCTACATGTAAACCAAACAGCTTCCGGGTTTTATTGTCAAAGCTTAATTGAACAAGCTGAAGTTAGAAGCTAATTGGCTACCAAGCACTTTTGCACCAGATTCTGAGTGCTCCAGTTTTAGTAAATTTCCCCCAATGAGTCTTGCGCCCCACATCCGTGCTCATAGATATAATCACCAAAGGTAAATTACCTCAAATATTCAGGTGAAAAAGCACTTACCTAAATAAATCCATAGTGTCACAGGTTCAAATTTTCTCTGATCATCTTCTCCACCCAGGCAAAACTCTACATAGCATGGTACCATTAAAGCTATTCAGTTTATTATAAAAACAAGCAAATTGCTTTCACATTTGATGTTGATAAGAACTGCACCAGTTATAACAAGTATAGAAATTTTGAATACTTGGCTGCTCTTGATGAAGTTACTTTAAAGCATAACTATACCCAAAACCACAAATTTAACATATTGCAGTTTACCAGTCTATAGATGAATAAGCTGCATTTGTTTCTTTTTCAGTCTTCTTTTCAGAAAATGCACTTCCTGTCCCTGAATCCTCCACTGTATCTATGGTTGGCACTAGGGATGAGAATGAACCCGTAGAATAAACCCGTAGACTGAAACAATGCAAATGGAATTTTTGGATTAGGCACATTTTTTCATGTAGCACAAGGTTTGCACATTTATTTATTAACCAAATTTATTGTAAGAAAAACGTATGCTTTTTTGGTGCACAATAAATAATAAAAGACAGGATTGGGATTGTACCGAGTAAATGTCCATTGTGTCCACTCCAGTCCACCTTTCTATTACGCGTTTGTGTGAACTGTGTATAGTGTAAAATTTCCTTTCTTGTTTCTTTTGCAAAGCATTAAACCACTTGCGGAGTTTAAAGCTGCAACGCGCTAAATAGCAGAATATGGCCTAGTCAGAAAGGGGGCGTAACCTACAGGTGGTCAGGTCAAGTGGAACTTAAAAGCCACTTACTGCTCAGTTTAGTGATAACTAACTAAGAACAAATAACGGGCATGGAAATATTCCTCTTAAAATGATTGTGGCGATAATATATAACATGTGCAACTGCAAACTATGTGTAGGCTAGGCACACCTATGCACAAATTTGTTTTTTCACAGGAGGGAGGCTAAATTGAAAATTATTTATTCCTTTTTAAAAAAAAAATTTCACTTAACTTTACTGACATCACATGTGATAGCAATAATATATGTTTATGTGTGTGTGTAAAATCAGTGCATTTTTGGAGCTTTTATCATTGTATAAATGACAATTGTCCCGAAATGGCATCAAAAGTGTCCGATGTGTCCGCCATAATGTCGCAGTCACAATAAAAATCTCTGATCGCCGCCATTACTAGTAAAAAAAAATTGTTAATAAAAATGCCATAAAACTATCCCTATTTTGTAGACGCTATAACTTTTGCACAAACCAATCAATAAACACTTATTACAATTTTTGTTACGAAAAATATGTAGAAGAATACATATCGGCCTAAACTAAGGAAAAAATGTGTTTTTTATATATTTGTTGGCGATACTTATATAGCAAAAAGTAAATAAAAACCGCAGAGGTGATCAAATACCACCAAAAGAAAGCTCTATTTGTGGGAAAAAAACGGACGTCAATTTTGTTTGGGAGCAACGTCACACCACCGCGCAAATGTCAGTTAAAACGTTGCAGTGCCGAATCGCACAAAGTGGCACGGTCATTTGGCAGCCATACCTCCGGGGCTGAAGTGGTTAAAATGTAAAAAAGAAAAATAATCAGACACGTTACTTACCGTTTTATGTCGCTGAATTTTTTGTGACAGGCAGTCGGGTCACGCCGATGGCGATAGGTCTCCTCAACCTTCCTGGAGATCTCCTCCCACTTCTCCTGCTTCCACTCTGCAGTGGTTTCCCTGGAGCGGGGGCCACACAGCTGCATCCAGCAAGGAAGCGTTTCCCTTACAAGGACCTGGGACTCAATGTGAGTCCACATAAAGTTACGCTTCCTGCTGGTTGCAGCTTGTGTCCCCCTCCTGTGCCCATTTTTGGATGCTGCCTCCATAGAAGGCCCAGGAACGTCCTCCTCCATGCTTTCATGGGTTGCTGCTGGTGCTGCCATTGCCATATTATCTCTATTCTAAGCCAGACACAGCGTCAAATTTTGCAGCCGCACTTCCGCACTTCCGATTGAGAGGAGGTTGGTGCCATTGTCGCACCACCATACCTGCCTTAAGCTGGCATGGCATCAACCACCTCTGAACCTGCCCCTGCAGAGTTGACAGAATCTCTGCCCCAGTGTGGCTCCTGTCCCCCAAGCACACCAGCTCAAGCACCGCATGGCATCTTTTGGCTTGCATGCTTGCGTAGCCCCTTGAACAGCTACGGAGCACCGCTGGTTCCGAAGTCAAATCAGCACAGGAAGTGGCCATGGAGGAAGAAGAAGAGGAGGGGGTGGAGGAAAGAGGTGTGGCAGAGTCACCATTAGTAGTATTTTGGAGGCGTAGTGGCAGAACAACTTCCAACACTATTGCACCCTGTCCTGCATCCTTCCCAGCTGCCAGAAGAGTCACCCAGTGCACGGTGAAAGATAGGTAACGTCCCTGTCCATGTCTGCTGGACCATGAGTCAGCAGTAATATGCACCTTACCGCTGACCGCCCTGTCCAGCGAGGCCAAGACATTGCCTTCCACATGCCAGTAGAGAGGCGGAATTGCCTTCCGTGAGAAAAAGTGGCGTTTGGGAACCTGCCACTGAGGAACTGCACATTCCACGAACTCATGGAAGGGGGCAGAGTCTACCAACTGAAAAGGCAGCAGTTGAAGTGCTAGCAATTTAGCCAAGCTAGCATTCAACCGCTGGGCATGTGGATGGCTGGGAGCGAACTTCTTTTGGTGGTGCAGCAGCTGGGGCAGGGAAATTTGCCTGGTACAATCTGATGTCAGTGTACCGATAGCAGATTGCCCCCAAGTACTTGGCTGTGGCACACCTAATTCTACAGCTTCATTCCTCTCAGTGCAGGTCTCAGAGAGGACTGAAGGTATAGTGGGGTTGGAGATGCCAGCTGATGAGGAGCAAGGAGAGGTCCTCTTTGTTCTTTGGTGTGGGTCTTTTAGGTATGCTTGCCAACGAACTGCATGGCAGGTCAACATATGTCTGGTCAAGCATGCGGTGCCCAAGCGAGAGATGTTTTGGCCACGAGAGATACGCTTGAGACATATGTTGCAAATAGCAGTGGTGGGATCTGATGCACTTGTTTAAAAAAAGGCCCACACCAAAGAACTTTTGGAATAACGTGCAGAGACAGCAGCGCCCTGCACATGCGGAGCTCTGCGGTGTGATGCAGTCGGTGTGCTGCCCTTAAGCTGGCCCCTGGAGGGCATCCTGCCTCATTGGTGATGTGCCTCCTCCTCTCTCCTATCAGGCACCCACGTGGAGTCAGTGACCTCATCATCCCCTCCCTCCTCATCACTGGAGCAAAGCTGGCAGTATGCTGCAGCTGGGGGGAACATGACTGCCATATTGCTGTCCTTCTTGGGCACCCCCTCCCTCTGGGTTCATGTTACTGCCTTCCTCTAGCTGGGTACCATCATCGGAGCCTTCAAAATGCTGGGCATCCTCCTGGAGCATGTACCCAACACTGTGTTCAAACAGTTCAGGGGACATGGTGGGGCTAGGGAAGGAGTGACTGATGCCATTGAGCCGAGGGAAGAGGCCGCATTGGCAGCTGCTTTGCCAGACAAAGTACCCTGAGCCTGGGTGAGAGAGGATGAGGACGGCTTGGTCATCCACTCTAACAAGTCTTCCACATGTTGCGGCTCAACACGGCCAGCTGCCAGAAAAAAGGACAAGTGTGTCCCACTGCCATGTGCTGATGAGGATACACCGTCTCCACGACCAGCACTGTTGCCTCTAGACACAGAGCCTGCTTGCCCCCTTTTATTGGCTTGTGACTGTCTGCCTCTCCTTGTTGGCCTTCCAGACATACTAATGGCCTGCAGTGAGATGAAGCTGCACAAAGCTGGGATGTATATATATATGCTGATACTGCAGCTAGCAGAATCAACTGACTGCCTGTAGTATTATTAGTATGAGAACACCAGCAATTGTCTTCAGGTAGCTTTAGGTGCACACTGTGCAGAGGACGCAGTACACTAACTGTAAACACTGTAACTGCCTGCCTGTGGTATTGATAGGAACAGGACAACAGCAATTGTCTTCAGGTAGCTTTAGGTGCACACTGTGCAGAAGACATTGTACACTAACTGTGAATACTGTAGCTGCCTGCCTGTGGTATTAATAGGAGCAGAACAACAGCAATTGTCTCCAGGTAGCTTTAGGTGCACACTGTGCAGAGGACGAACTACACTAACTGTAAATACCGTAGCTGCCTGCCTGTGGTATTAATAGGATCAGAGGAACACCACTAATTTTCTTCAGGTAGCTTTGGGTGCACACTGTGCAGAGGACACAGTGCACTAACTGTAAATAATGTAGCTGCCTGCCTGTGGTATTAATAGGAGCAGAACAACAGAAATTGTCTCCAGGTAGCTTTAGGTACACACTGTGCAGAGGACGCATTACACTAACTGTAAATGCTGTAGCTGCCTGCCTGTGGTATTAATAGGATCTGAAGAACACCACTAATTTACTTCAGCTAGCTTTAGGTACACACTGTGCAGAGGACACAGTGCAAGTGCACTAACTGTAAATACTGTAGCTGCCTGCCTGTAGTATTATTAGTATGAGAACACCAGCAATTGTCTTCAGGTAGCTTTAGGGGCACACTGTGCAGAGGACGCAGTACACTAACTGTAAATACTGTAAATGCCTGCCTGTGGTATTAATAGGAACAGAACAACAGCAATTGTCTTCAGGTAGCTTTAGGTGCACACTGTGCAGAGGACGCAGTACACTAACTGTAAATACTGTAACTGCCTGTCTGTGGTATTAATAGGAGCAGAACAACAGCAATTGTTTTCAGGTAGCTTTAGGTGCACACTGTGCAGAGGACACAGTAAACTGATTGTAAATACTGTAGCTACCTGCCTGTGGTATTATTAGGAGCAGAACAACAGCAATTGTCTCCAGGTAGATTTAGGTGCACACTGTGCAGAGGACGCACTACACTAACTGTAAATACTGTAGCTGCCTGCCTGTGGTATTAGTAGGATCAGAAGAACACCACTAATTTTCTTCAGGTAGCTTTAGGGGCACACTGTGCAGAGGACGCAGTACACTAACTGTAAATACTGTAACTGCCTGCCTGTGGTATTAATAGGAGCGGAACAACAGCAATTGTCTTCAGGTAGCTTTAGGTGCACACTGTGCAGAGGACACAGTGCACTAACTGTAAATACTGTAGCTGCCTGCTTGTGGTATTAACCACTTCAGCCCCGGAAGGATTTACCCCCTTCCTGACCAGAGCACTTTTTCCAATTTGGCACTGCGTCGCTTTAACTGCTAATTGCGCGGTCATGCAATGCTGTACCCAAACAAAATTTGCGTCCATTTCTTCCCACAAATAGTTTTTATTTTTTGCGCTATACACGGAAAAAGACCGAAAATTTTGAAAAAAAATGATATTTTCTACTTTTTGTTCTAAAAAAAATCCAATAAACTCAATTTTAGTCATACATTTAGGCCAAATGGTAAAAAAATGTCAATAAGTGTATATTTATTGGTTTGCGCAAAAGTTATAGCGCCTAAAAACTAGGGTACATTTTCTGGAATTTACACAGCCTTTAATTTATGACTGCCTATGTCGTTTCTTGAGGTGCTAAAATGGCAGGGCAGTACAAAACCCCCCCCAAATGACCCCATTTTGGAAAGTAAACACCCCAAGGAAATTGCTGAGAGGCATGTTGAGCCCATTGAATATTCATTTTTTTTGTCCCAAGTGATTGAATAATGACAAAAAAAATAAAAAATTACAAAAAGTTGTCACTAAATGATATATTAAAATAAAAAAACAATGTGTCTGCGCTAGAAAAAATCGCTGCACTCAAAGTGCAGTACCCCTAGGTGCTAAAGTATAAAGTGCACAGTGCTATGTGAAACACAGCAAATGAGTGATCAAACAAAACAACATATCCATTAAAATATCAAAATAAAATACAAGGGGATATAACAAACAGTGAATAAATGAAGTCCAAAAACGTGTATATCCAATGATATAAAAGTGCCCAAATAAATTAGTCCAAAAATTTGGTGAATTTCACATATCCTATCTTCCAAACTGTGCCACCAAAAAACATGCTATGGTGTCTTCCAGCCGCCCCCACAGGTGTATATGCTCACCTTCCTGTGTGTGACACAGCGATTAGACTATGTCAAACAAAGCCTTGGAGCCACTCCTGTGCTCATTAGGAACCAGCTGTGCAGACTTCCAATGTTCTTCCTGTGTGTGACACAGCGATTAGACTATGTCAAACAAAGCCTTGGAGCCACTCCTGTGCTCATTAGGAACCAGCTGTGCAGACTTCCAATGTTCTCAAGTGGAGATGGTTTATGCAAGAGAAAAAAACTCCATAGCGCAATGTGTAGGTATAAAGGATTTTAATCAAATAATCAGCTCCCCTCACTGGGGTACTCACATATTGTGGGTGCGTGAGTGCACCATCCTTAACAAGCATAAAACGGTCAATCTCTCGGTGTGGTGTGCGGTGCGGCGTGTGTAACGAAAATCTCCTGCTCTCTCTCTGCTGACAGCTCCGTCCAGGCCCCTCCCCTACGCGTGTTCGGCACCGGGACCACGTGCCTTCTTCAGGGGGATTCCCCTGTCAGCAGAGAGAGAGCAGGAGATTTTCGTTACACACGCCGCACCGCACACCACACCGAGAGATTGACCGTTTTATGCTTGTTAAGGATGGTGCACTCACGCACCCACAATATGTGAGTACCCCAGTGAGGGGAGCTGATTATTTGATTAAAATCCTTTATACCTACACATTGCGCTATGGAGTTTTTTTCTCTTGCATAAACCATCTCCACTTGAGAACATTGGAAGTCTGCACAGCTGGTTCCTAATGAGCACAGGAGTGGCTCCAAGGCTTTGTTTGACATAGTCTAATCGCTGTGTCACACACAGGAAGAACATTGGAAGTCTGCACAGCTGGTTCCTAATGAGCACAGGAGTGGCTCCAAGGCTTTGTTTGACATAGTCTAATCGCTGTGTCACACACAGGAAGGTGAGCATATACACCTGTGGGGGCGGCTGGAAGACACCATAGCATGTTTTTTGGTGGCACAGTTTGGAAGATAGGATATGTGAAATTCACCAAATTTTTGGACTAATTTATTTGGGCACTTTTATATCATTGGATATACACGTTTTTGGACTTCATTTATTCACTGTTTGTTATATCCCCTTGTATTTTATTTTGATATTTTAATGGATATGTTGTTTTGTTTGATCACTCATTTGCTGTGTTTCACATAGCACTGTGCACTTTATACTTTAGCACCTAGGGGTACTGCACTTTGAGTGCAGCGATTTTTTCTAGCGCAGACACATTGTTTTTTTATTTTAATACTTTACACGAATATGGAACGTGACTGAGTGTTTGCAGCTGGTCTCCACTGTTCACTTATTATTTTGTAGGCATTTATCCGTAAGTGGCTCGCAGGGTTTCATATATATTTTGTTTACTAAATGATATATTGCTCACACAGGCCATGGGCATATGTGGAATTGCACCCCAAAATACATTTAGCTGCTTCTCCTGAGTATGGGGATACCACATGTGTGGGACTTTTTGGGAGCCTACCCGCATACGGGGCCCCGAAAACCAATCACTGCCTTCAGGATTTCTAAGGGCGTACATTTTTGATTTTACTCCTCACTACCTATCACAGTTTTGAAGGCCATAAAATGCCCAGATGGTACAAACCCCCCCCAAATGACCCCATTTTGGAAAGTAGACACCCCAAGCTATTTGCTGAGAGGCATGTTAAGTCCATGGAATATTTTATATTTTGACACAAGTTGCGGGAAAGTGACTATTTATTTATTTATTTATTTTTTGCACAAAGTTGTCACTAAATGATATATTGCTCACACAGGTCATGGGCATATGTGGAATTGCACCCCAAAATACATTCTGCTGCTTCTCTTGAGTACGGGGATACCACATGTGTGGGACTTTTTAGGAGCCTAGCCGCGTACGGGCCCCCGAAAACCAATCACCGCCGTCAGGATTTCTAAGGGTGTACATTTTTGATTTCACTCTTCACTGCCTATCACAGTTTCGGAGGTCATGGAATGCCCAGGTGGCACAAACCCCCCCCAAATGACCCCATTTTGGAAAGTAGACACCCCAAGCTATTTGCTGAGAGGCATGGTGAGTATTTTGCAGCTCTCATTTGTTTTTGAAAATGAAGAAAGACAAAAAAAAAAATATTTTTTTTCTTTTTTTAATTTTCAAAACTTTGTGACAAAAAGTGAGGTCTGCAAAATACTCACTATACCTCTCAGCAAATAGCTTTGGGTGTCTACTTTCCAAAATGGGGTCATTTGGGGGGGGCTTGTGCAACCTGGGCATTCAATGGCATCCGAGACTGTGATAGGCAGTGAAGAGTGAAATCAAAAATTTACGCCCTTAGAAAGCCTGAAGGCGGTGCTTGGTTTTCGGGGTCCCATACGCGGCTAGGCTCCCAAAAAGTCTCACACATGTGGTATCCCCGTACTCAGGAGAAGCAGCAGAATGTATTTTGGGGTGTAATTTCACATATTCCCATGGCATGTTTGAGCAATATATCATTTAGTGACAACTTTGTGCAAAAAAAAAAAATGTGTCTCTTTCCCGCAACTTGTGTCACAATATAAAATATTCCATGGACTCGACGTGCCTCTCAGCAAATAGCTTGGGGTGTCTACTTTCCAAAATGGGGTCATTTGGGGGGGTTTCAACTGTCCTGGCATTTTATGCACAACATTTAGAAGCTTATGTCACACATCACCCACTCTTCTAACCACTTGAAGACAAAGCCCTTTCTGACACTTTTTGATTACATGAAAAAATTATTTTTTTTTTTGCAAGAACATTACTTTGAACCCCCACACATTATATATTTTTTAAAGCAAATGCCCTACAGATTAAAATGGTGGGTGTTTCATTTTTTTTTCACACAGTATTTGCGCAGCGATTTTTCAAACGCATTTTTTGGGGAAAAAACACACTTTTTTACATTTTAATGCACTAAAACACACTATATTGCCCAAATGTTTGATGAAATAAAAAAGATGATCTTAGGCCGAGTACGTGGATACCAAACATGACATGCTTTACAATTGCGCACAAACGTGCAGTGGCAACAAAATAAATACATTTTTAAAAGCCTTTAAAAGCCTTTACAGGTTACCACTTTAGATTTACAGAGGAGGTCTACTGCTAAAATTACTGCCCTCGATCTGACCGTCGCGGTGATACCTCACATGCATGGTGCAATTGCTGTTTACATTTGACGCCAGACCGACGCTTGCATTCGCCTTAGCGCGAGAGCAGGGGGGACAGGGGTGCTTTTTTTTTTTTTTTTTTTTTTTTTTCTTTATTATTTTTTTGCTTTTTTATCTTTTGTTTAAAACTGTTCTTTTCATTTTTTTTTTTTTTTAATCATTTTTTTGTTATCTCAGGGAATCTAAATATCCCCTATGATAGCAATAGGTAGTGACAGGTACTCTTTTTTGAAAAAATTGGGGTCTATTAGACCCTAGATTTCTCCTCTGCCCTCAAAGCATCTGACCACACCAAGATCGGTGTGATAAAATGCTTCCCCAATATCCCAATGGCGCTATTTACATCCGGTGAAATCTAATGCCGCGTACACACGGTCGGACTTTTCGTCTACAAAAGTCCAACGGGCGCTGACGGACTAAAGCTGGCTGGTAATCCGATCGTGTGTGGGCTTCTCCGGACTTTCAACGGACTTTTTTAGCCTCAAATCCGACGGACTTTAGATTTGAAACATGCTTCAAATCTTTACGTCGTAACTACGACGGACCCCGAAGTCCGCTCGTCTGTATGCTAGTCCGACGGACAAAAAAACGACGCATGCTCATAAGCAAAAACTAAACGGAAGCACTCGGTCTAGTAAAACTAGTGTTCGTATTGTAGGTAGCACATTCATCACGCTGCCAAATCTGTGATCGTTGAATGCAGCGCATTTTATTTCTTCTTTACGAATGCTCTAAAAGAACGAAGGTGTTTTGCTGTTCATAATCAGAGTTCTCCCAAACTGATTTCTGGATTCTTTTTCTCTTTGATCTCATGAATGATATAGTATGCATTTTAAAAACAATGTTTCCATACTAATAATACTTTTTCCCCTTTTTTTTTTTTTTTAGGTTTGTAAAGTTACCACAAAGAACCCATTATTCTATTTTTTTTTTATAGTGATTATTTTTTAGTTTTTAGATAAAGTTAACCCAAAGCACCGTTTTTGGTTATGTAAATTTTTTTATTTTCAAGACTTACCACTTGAACATTATTAACATTAGTAATGTATTTTTGGTGTGTTTTTTTCAAACTCAATGAGATTGTTGTCCCTTGTTAATTTAACATTGTGTGTAAAATCAATGATTTAAAAGAAAACACATAAAGTCTTTTGCTAAACTCAAAAAAGATCCATTTATTCATGGTCAAAATAAAATAAAGAGGAAGTCAACGCTGGCAAAAGTCGGTGTACAAGAAAATTGGGATCTTGCGGAGTCCATATAAGAGGGAGCACAATCTGGTCCAAGAATCCCAGAGATCAACAGCACCAGCAGATGATCTAGATGTCCCCAGACTGTGGTCCTACAACAGCCTGCGTCTTCTGTCAGACCAGACTGAACCCAGGTCATCACTTTCTTCTCTTCCCTGCAGCCTTTCCTCCACGCTGCCCTGCAGCCTTCCCTGTAGCCTTCTTTGGAGGCTGTGGCTGTGGTGTTTCAGTTGTGGCAGGAGGAGGAGGAGGAGGAGGGGGGGCTGCCTCATGTAGTTGGGTGTTTTGTGTTAGCGTGCCCTGCAGCCCCTTATGGATTGTTTCCCCAAATAGGCGCTCACAAATGAGGCGCTGCTCCCAATCCATCTGAAGAAGCCTGCTGGCTAAGTAGCAGCCATAGGATTCTTCCGCTTCGGGGGGGCTCCTTAAAAAACGGGTGGCCTCTTGCATGAGGCGCAGGGATGCGTCCTGTGTGACCATCCCCTTCCTGGCCCTTTTTTTGGGAAGGTGGAGGGGAGGCACTTGGGATTCGGTCAGGCTCCTACTGGGCCCAGCCACCTCACTTGGCCCAGCCACCTCACTTGGCCCAGCCACCTCACTGGGAGCAGCCACCTCACTGGGAGCAGCCACCTCCTGCCTGACACTGGGCCCAGCCTCCTCCAGGATGATGGTGAATCCGGCCTCCTCCAGGCTGTCCATGGGCCCGGTCTCCTCCTGCCTGCCACTTTCCCCACATTCCTCCTGGATGGACTCATCCTGTGTATAAAAAAAGGACAATAGTTTTAGTATATTTTTTTGGGTTCATCAATGACACACAGTTTGCTTCTCATGAATAGCAAATTCAATGTGAATACATCTCTTTAATAAAAGAGTCTAATCAGACACCCTAATTATTTCAAGCAGGTGCCAAACATATTTAGCCACTACTGTCAATTGATATGTATACACAATTTTGAGTGCAAAATTATTTTAGACAATTATAACATCCAGTTAACATCATTAATATTAGTACAGTAAATATTTGTTAAAATAATTTACCTGACTCCAGATGGTCATATCTGGTTCATCCAGGATGGAAGACCCAGCTTGCTCCTCATCAGCCTCTGCTGGGGTGGAGGGAAGGGTGGAGGGAAGGGTGGAGGGAAGGGTTGAAAGTGATGGCCTGGCTTCATTCTGGTCATCAAGAAAACGGAGTTGATTGTAGTACCACAGCCTGGGTACATAAACATCATCTGCTGATGCTCCTGATCTCCTTGATTCCTGGATCTTCTTATGCTCCCTCTTATACATGTTCCTCAAGACCCCAATTTTCTTGAGCAATGTCTCCATTGTTGCTTCCGGGATGGTCGCCTGGACAAAGGACAGAAGTCTCTCCAGCGTTGACTTCCTCACATGCTTTGCATAATACTGAGGGTGTTTCACCTCCCACAAATTCCTCATCTCTCGATATTTAGAAATAAAAGCTGTAAGGAACTCTGGATCCTTAAATAGGGGATTCATTATATCTGGAAAAGATGAAGTCACAAGACAAAAAACACTTTTATTATAGGTTTCTGCTAACCCCTCATCATCTTCTCCCTATGTAGGCCTCATCAATCTATCAAGCCATATAGGCCGCTTGCTACAAAGTCATGACCATAAAACCCAAAAAAAAAATATATCTAAAATTACCTTCGTTTTGTAACGTCCTGGTCCACTATCACCTACGCACAGAACGTACGTACGACACGTGCGCAAGGGCCCTCTTTACACACTACGCATGTGTGAAACTCCGCCTGCGTCGCCCGCCCCTGACGTTCAAAATTAACTCATGGTCTCCGCCCCCTAATTCGACGCACAGAACGTACGTACGACACGTGCGCAAGGGCCCTCTTTACACACTACGCATGTGTGAAACTCCGCCTGCGTCGCCCGCCCCTGACATTCGAAATTAACTCATGTTCTCCGCCCCCTAATTCGACGCACAGAACGTACGTACGACACGTGCGCAAGGGCCCTCTTTACACACTACGCATGTGTGAAACTCCGCCTGCGTCGCCCGCCCCTGACGTTCGAAATTAACTCATGTTCTCTGCCCCCTAATTCGACGCACAGAACGTACGTACGACACGTGCGCAAGGGCCCTCTTTACACACTACGCATGTGTGAAACTCCGCCTGCGTCGCCCGCCCCTGACGTTCGATTTTAACTCATGTTCTCCGCCCATTTTTTGTTACGGCGCATAGTGGAGTAAATAATGGCAGAGACACCTGACATGTTGACGACCTCAGGTAGTGGAGACAGCCCGGAGGCTGGAACGTCAACAAAATCTGTGAGGCCTAGATTTAAGGCCTCTAATATGAGTTTTAAAGAGATGGTGGAGATGGTGGCCATTCTTCACAAAGACGACTATGATGGGAAGTATGGGCCGTACGCACGGCCAAATTTGCGCAAGGCCAAAATAATGGCGAAGGTCGTGGACACTTTGCAGGCATCTTTTGGGGTCCAGCGCTCCAAGGATCAACTTCGAAAAAGATGGTCTGACCTGAAACTCAGGGAGCCGGATCAATACAGACGTATCCGGAAAGTTCTTAAAAAAAGTAAGTACTTGTCGTGTTTTTCTCTTGTGTTTATTACCTTGTATACTGCTCCATGTGCTTTTCCTTCCTATACGATTTTTTTGTTCATCGTTTTAAACGATCTTTTAATAAACCTCGTTACATATCTATAGATAGATCTATCTATCTATCTATCTATCTATCTATATCTATCTATCTATCTATCTATCTATCTATCTATCTATCTATCTATCTATCTATCTATCTATCTATCTATCTATCTATCTATCTATATATATATATATATATATATATATATATATATATATATATATATATATATATATATATATATATATATAGATATAGATATAGATATAGATATAGATATATAGATATAGATAGATATATATAGATAAATATATATATATATATATATATATATATATATATATATATATATCTATATAGATATAGATATATATATATATATAGATATATAGAGATATATATAGAGATATATATAGAGAGAGATATATATATATAGAGAGAGAGAGAGAGAAATATATAGAGAGAGAGAAATATAGAGATAGGTAGATAGATAGATATAGAAATGTAAAACATTCTTTTTGAATATTTTAAGTTATCTTTTTTTTTTTCTTTACATTTAGTTAGATATTTATAGATTTTGTTCCAGATATAGAGAGAGAGAGAGAGAGAGAGATCAAAAGATTATTAACTATATTTTGAGATATTGATATCTAGATATCTATCTATCCGATATGTCTTTATAATTTTAAATATTGAGGTAAAATAGGAACTCTACACAAACCACTTCACTACAAATGTTGGAAAATTACTATGTACTAAAATATCTGTGTGCTAAGTAGATTAAATAATTTTTTGTTTCACATAGGGGAAAAAGCACTCAGCCAAAAAGAAGACAGTCCACCCCAAGCCAAACATGATTGGGAAATCAGCCCAAGCCCCACTGAGGATGTGGAGGAAGGAGAGGTGGGCGACATGGGCACCCCACCAGGTGAGTGTCTGACACACCAGCTTACGGTAATCTATGCATGGCTGCCTTTTGTTTAATGTAATTTTTCGACTCTATTTTAGGGGATCTTGTTGTGCTTGATTCAAGCAACAGCGCCACCCCCGAGGATGTGGAGGAATTATGCTACATGGGCACCCCACCAGGTCAGTGTCTGAGACAACAGCTTTATTATGGTAAGGTAAACTATGTATGTGTGCATATTTCTAAAGACATTTTTTGGTTTCATTCCATTTTAGGTACAAGAAGTGACTATTTCACCTCAGAAAGTGCCCAACGGCTAATTGGTCAAATAATGGCCTGGAATAAGGACATGGATGAAATGCGTAATCGGCTGGATCGTATGCAGCAGGAAATGAAGGACATGATTGATGTTTTGGGTCGAATCTAAATGCCCTTTTTGAAACCCCAAAACATCAATCATGTCCTTCATTTCCTGTTTTGCTGACCCCATTCTGGGCCTTTTCTTTATTTTTTTGGCTGAACATAAATGGCTGTTTAACCTAATTTAAAAAAGGAGGGCTGTTTCTCGAAAATACATAAAAAATCCACAAAAAAATAAAACTTGATTTTCTCAAAAACCAAAAAAAAAAAAAAAAACTTGATTTTAAAAAACCAAAAAAAATAAAACTTGATTTTAAAAAACCAAAAAAATAACAAAACTTGATTTTCAAAAAAACAAAAAAAATAAAAAAACTTGATTTTAAAAAACCAAAAAAAAAAAGAAAACTTGATTTTAAAAAAACAAAAAAAATAAAACTTGATTTTAAAAAAACAAAAAAAATAACAAAACTTGATTTTCAAAAAAACAAAAAAAATAACAAAACTTGATTTTAAAAAACCAAAAAAAAAAAAAAAACTTGATTTTAAAAAAACAAAAAAAATAAAACTTGATTTTAAAAAAACAAAAAAAATAACAAAACTTGATTTTCAAAAAAACAAAAAAAAATAACAAAACTTGATTTTAAAAAACCAAAAAAAAAAAAAAAAAAGCCTGTTTGCGAAAATCAAAAAGCCAAAAATATTTTTTTGTGGATTAGGTAGAAATATTTAAATATAATTATATTTTTCTACATTATTAAGATATCATTATATTTTTGTCTATGAACATTTTATACTAAATGCAGAACTGAATGCATAACAACCATTAATAAAAACATCTCCTTATAGGAATTAAATAAATGTGTGGTTTGTTATTTCAAGGCTCAGTATCAGTTTGGTTATAATTGTAAAAAAGTTGTTTACAGTGGCAATGGAGCTTATTTAGACATTTAAAATTAAAATACAGTTGGCACTACAACTGCTCGACCATAACCTAGGAGACAGCCCAAAAGAAAGGCAAGCAATAAATATAATGCAAGATTTCATCAATATTTTTTTTATTGTAAAAAATTAAATATCCTGGCCCATTGCAATGGCCCCCCTACCCATAAAATAATTAACATATTGCTGTCTAACTTGACGGGCACTTTGGGGGGCCAAGCCAGTATGGACAGTATCCAGGCCCGTAAGGTTGGCATCTATTTGTCCGGCCTCAGGCCCAACTGTGCCTATATAATTCTGAGAATGTTTGTTTAAAAAGTTGTGCAGAATGCAGCACGATAAAATGATAAAATTAAGTTTGTATTCCGCCAAATTAATGGCTGTTTGAAACAGGCGGAACCGGCTGGCCAGAATTCCAAACGCATTCTCAACCACTCTTCTAGCTCTGGCCAGCCGGAAATTAAAAACCCTCCTCTCCGGGGTGAGGGTTCTTTGGGGGAATGGCCTCATGAGGTGCTTGCTGAGAGCGAAGGCTTCATCGGCAATGAAGACAAAGGGGAGTCCTTCCACGTTATCCGCATCAGGTGGCAATCCCAGGCCACCACTCTGGAGACGCTGGCAGAACTCCGTCTGGGCAAATACTCCTCCATCCGACATCCGGCCATTCTTCCCCACGTCCACATATAAAAAATCATAGTGTGCCGACACCACCGCCATTAAAACAATACTGTGGAACCCCTTATAATTAAAATAGTATGACCCCGAATGGGGTGGTGGCACAATGTGGACATGTTTCCCATCTATAGCCCCTCCACAATTGGGAAAGTCCCAACGGCTGGCAAAATGGGATGCCACAGTCTGTCATTCCTGTGGCGTTGAAGGAAACTGGGGAATCAAACAAGAAAACCAAAATCAATTAATTTGGAAGCTAACATTGCAAGAAAATTAGACAATTAAAAACATTATTCCCCAGCATCAGTATAACATTCAATAATTTAATTCTTCTGGAATAACTAATATGGAAAGGCACACTTATCAGATTGCTCACCCCCTCTGATGGAACATTGATTACATTTTAGGGGGTTGTGAAATCCCTAAAAAAGATTACTTTTAGGACACGCAGGAATTTAGGGACTAAAAAGGCTACAAGACTGCAGTTGTCGCACTCTGCAGGTGCAGTTGCTAACCAGCTTACAGTAAATGAGGTAATGTAAAAAGGCATTCATGTTGCAAGGAGTACACAATCACATGCAAGGGCAATTAATGAAAACACTTTGAGGCTTGCATATGATTTGATGATGGAAATCAGCAGAGCTTCTGCTCATTTACTAAAGCACTGGAACAAATGCACCTGTAGAGTGCACATGCATTTTGCAAAGTGCAACATATATTTGCTTTAGACAAATCAACACCACAGAACATTCAAGCTAATTTTTACGAGGGTGGGGGTGGGGGGGTTGTGAAATCTAGATAATTGCTATTTAGCAGCACACTATTTGGAGTGAGTTTAGGTGGGGGGGGGGTTGGGAAATCTAGCCAATTGCTAATTATAAGCACACTAAATACACTCAAACAAAATACATTCAAAATGAGTAGACTAGGTGGATATGTTCCCATCACTTCATGCTGGGGAGGTTATTGAAGGAAAATATACCTGCATGACAAAAAATAACAGGAAAAAAATCCAGCATGTGTGAGGATAAAAAGGGGACATTCACACTATATTGCAATGATGGTAAGTAATGTTTGAAGCAAGAAATACATTACATTATCAAAGATTACATAAAAGAACATGTGATGCTAATAAAAGAAAAATATCTTACCTTAATATAGTCCTTCTGCAGGACCTGGATGATGGCAGAACAGGTCTCTGGGATAATGATCCCCAGAGCCTGGGGGGAGATGCCTGTCGAGAACTTAAGGTCCTGCAGGCTTCTCCCTGTGGCCAAATACCGCAAGGTAGCGACCAGCCTCTGCTCCGGAGTGATGGCTTGCCTCATGCAGGTATCCTGCCTGCTGATATAGGGGGTCAGCAAAGCCAACAAACGGTCAAAAACGGGGTCCGTCATCCGGAGAAAGTTCCTGAAATCCTCAGGATTATTGTCACAGATCTCACGGAGCAAAGGCATGTGACAGAACTGGTCACGCTGAAGCAACCAATTCTTGGTCCATGAACTCCTCCTCGCCCTGTTCATGGACTGGTCTTGGGCTGAAGAATAAACTACAGCACCAAGCACATACAATGCACGAGCTCGACGACGAGTACGTACAGGTAACATGGTTTCAAAACGGTCGGCTGGTCAGAACGCACTAAACAGAACGCACTGAAGAACAGCAAGGCCTGTGAAGAACGACCTGAAAATCAGGAACAAGCGGCCAATAAAACACAGATTTCTCAATGCCAACTGACCAAACGCACTGAAAAGCAGATACAAACCTCACAAGCACAGACTGAACAACAGTTAAAACGAACTGAAAAATACGAGTCTCACAAGCGCGAATCGTCTCTCACCAAACTTCTACTAACACGAGATAAACACAAGATTAGCAGAAGGAGCCCAAAGGGTGTCGTACGGGCTATTGAACTTCCGTTTTATAGTCTCGTCAGACTTGGTGTACGTCACCGCGTACTAGGCTGTCGTACTTTTGTGTGGTCGTGTGTAGGCAAGTCCGTTCGTAAGAAAGTCTGCCGCAAGTCCGCCGAAGGTACGTCAGAAGTATGTCGGACAGGCTGTCGGACTTTTGTAGACGAAAAGTCCGACCGTGTGTACGCGGCATAAGTCATAAAATGCTCGTAGCTTCCGGTTTCTTAGGCCATAGAGATGTTTGGAGCCACTCTGGTCTCTGATCAGCTCTATGGTCAGCTGGCTGAATCACCGGCTGCATTCTCAGGTTCCCTGTTGAGACAGGAGAGCCAGAGAAAAACACGGAAGACGGTGGGGGGGAGGCATTCTCTCCCACTGCTTGTAAAAGCAGTCTAGAGGCTAATTAGCCACTAGGATTGCTTTTACATGAAAGCCGACCGCTGGCTGAAAAGAATGATACCAAGATGATACCTAAACCTGCAAGCATCATTCTGGTATAACCACTCAAAGTCGTGAATGGTGTACCTGAAGACAAAAAAATGGTTAACAATAAAGCACAGTAAACGGTAAAGTATAAAAAATTGCATACCTGAAAAGCAAACATGATAAAACATAATAACAATAAAACATTGCAGAATAGAATACAGTAAAAAAGAGCAGAACAATAGAGAGAATAGAGAGAGAGAGAATAGAGAGAGAACAATAAAACGACAACTATTATTTTTTATTTTATATTTTTGTTTGTGTTTTTTTTTTTTTACACTTTTTTTGTAACTGTAACTTTTATAACTGTAACCGGTTCCAGGTTCGGGTCTCTCAAAATGCGATGGCATCTTGGGAGACCCTGTGAAAGTGTGCCTAGTCTGTGCAATGCTGTACCCTATGCTAATACTCAACTAGTGAATGGTAGTGTTCAAAACATTCACCAGTGCAAAGACCAGGATTGACAGGAGGGACAATAATAGCGGGTGTCACGCCTATATCCGCGTTTGCTGCAGACACAACATCTTTTTTGGGGGGTTCGTTGGGTAGGGGTACTCGGGAGGACATAAAAATGCCTCTCATGCAGCCGACTGCATTTGGTTGGGGATGTGAATGGGGGAAGTACGGGCGCTGCAGAAGTGGTGGGTTCCCAATTAGGATTGGCGAATGCAGCAGGAAGGGCATTATGGGCACGACCGGCCTGTGTTTGTCTTTTTGGTGGCAGCGGGACACTATTTGTGCTTGCCACCTCACCAGCTTGAACTGCACTTATGGTACTCGCCACGTCACCAAGTGTTACTGCAGTGCTGGTTTGACTACGACCGGGGTGTACTAGGCCGCTGGCGCTTGCCAGTTCACCAAAACGCTACCAAAAAAACTGTTAGCGATTGCAGGGATCAGGCCTGACTCTGCGAACGCTGCAGTTATGCGTTTAGTGTTTTGTAAGTGACAGTGATCGATCGATACTGCACTTGGGTGGGCTGGGCTGGGCCGGGCGGAGGGGCAAAACGCAGGTGCTAGCAGGTATCTGGGCTGATCCCGCTAACACTGCGTTTTTGGGAACCCTAAACTGCTGGGGACACCAGTATAAATCTGATCGGATCAGATATTGATCAGTTCAGATACTATACCACTAAGGGAGGTGTACGGTGCGTGCGTGGGTGTTAGCGCGACCGGCGCTAACCTGACGCTGCCTGGGGCTGGTGCTTGCCAGTTCACCAAAACGCTACCAAAAAAACTGTTAGCGATCGCAGGGATCAGGCCTGACTCTGCGAACGCTGCAGTTATGCGTTTAGTGTTTTGTAAGTGACAGTGATCGATCGATACTGCACTTGGGTGGGCTGGGCTGGGCCGGGCGGAGGGGCAAAACGCTGGTGCTAGCAGGTATCTGGGCTGATCCCGCTAACACTGCGTTTTTGGGAACCCTAAACTGCTGGGGACGCTAGTATAGATCTGAACGGATCAGATATTGATCCGATCAGATACTATACCACTAAGGGAGGATACGGTGCATGCGTGGGTGTTAGCGCGACCGGTGCTAACCTGACGCTGCATGGGGCTGGTGCTTGCCAGTTCACCAAAACGCTACCAAAAAAACTGTTAGCGATCGCAGGGATCAGGCCTGACTCTGCGAACGCTGCAGTTATGCGTTTAGTGTTTTGTAAGTGACAGTGATCGATCGATACTGCACTTGGGTGGGCTGGGCTGGGCCGGGCGGAGGGGCAAAACGCTGGTGCTAGCAGGTATCTGGGCTGATCCCGCTAACACTGCGTTTTTGGGAACCCTAAACTGCTGGGGAAGCTAGTATAGATCTGAACGGATCAGATATTGATGCAATCAGATACTATACCACTAAGGGAGGCGTATGCTGCGTGCGTGGGTGTTAGCGGTACTGGCGCTAATCTGATGCTGCCTGGGGCGACGCATATCACTGCCGGGCGATCAGGGGGCTAAACCTTTATTCGGTAATAAACGGCGGGTGCCCTGACACTATAAAAAATAAACGAACTAACCAGCGTCACCCGTAACGGTTATACGGTGATCAGTGGTGAAAGGGTTAACTAGGGGGCAATCAAGGGGTTAAAACATTTATTAGATAGTATATGGGGGTCCATGTCACTATAAAACGCTGACAGCGAACCTAAATATTTACGTCCCTAACTAGCGTCACCAGCGACACTAATACAGCGATCAGAAAAATGATCGCTTAGTGACACTGGTGACGGGGGGTGATCAAGGGGTTAAAACTTTATTATGGGGGGTTAGGGGGGTATCCTAGACCTAAAGGGGGCCTAACACTCACTGCCCTAACACTGTAACTGTCACAAACTGACACCAATACAGTAATCAGAAAAAAAAAAAAAAACCTGCTTGGTGTCAGTTTGTGACAGGGGGGGTGATTGGGGGGGGATCGGGGGGCGATCGGGGGGGGATTGGGGTGTTTTGTGTGCCTGGCATGTTCTACTGTGTATGTAGTGTTGGTGCACTCACATACCTGTCTTCTCTCCTCGGGCTGGAATGGAAATTACCGAGCCGAGGAGAGATGACATCATTTCCTCTGCCTCTGTGTACACTACAGAGGCAGGGAAATGATCCCATTGGCTGGGAGCGATCGCGAGGGGGGGGGCCACGAATGGATGACCTCCCCCTCACCACCGATCGCCGGGGGAGATTTGCCGACCGCCGCAGGCACCGGGGGGTTCCGATCGGACCCCCCACCCGCGGGCAGGCAAGGACGTACCTGTAAGTCCTTTTGCCTGCCCGTGCCGCTCTGTCGACGTACATCGTCGTGCGGCGGTCGGCAACTGGTTAATAGAAGCAGAACAACAGCAATTGTCTACAGGTAGCTTTAGGTGCACACTGTGCAGAGGACGCACTACACTAACTATAAATGCTGTAGCTGCCTGCCTGTGGTATTAATAGGATCAGAGGAACACCACTAATTTTCTTCAGGTAGCTTTAGGTGCACACTGTGCAGAGGACACAGTACACTAACTGTAAATACTGTAGCTGCCTGCCGGTGGTATTAATAGGAGCAGAACAACAGCAATTGTCTCCAGGTAGCTTTAGGTTCACACTGTGCAGAGGACGTACTACACTAACTGTAAATACTGTAGCTGCCTGCCTGTGGTATTAATAGGAGCAGAACAACAGCAATTGTCTCCAGGTAGATTTAGGTGCACATTGTGCAGAAGACGAACTACACTAACTGTAAATACTGTAGCTGCCTGCAGTACTGTACTAATAGGATCAGAAGAACACCACTAATTTTGTTTAGGTACCTTTAGGTGCACACTGTGCAGAGGACACAGTGCACTAACTGTAAATACTGTAGCTGCCTGCCTGTGGTATTAATAGGATCAGAAGAACACCACTAATTTTCTTCAGGTAGCTTTAGGTGCACACTGTGCAGAGGACACAGTGCAAGTGCACTAACTGTAAATACTGTAACTGCCTGCCTGTAGTATTATTACTATGAGAACACCAGCAATTGTCTTCAGGTAGCTTTAGGTGCACACTGTGCAGAGGACGAACTACACTAACTGTAAATACTGTAGCTGCCTGCCTGTGGTATTAATAGGATCAGAAGAACACCACTAATATTCTTCAGGTAGCTTTGGGTGCACACTGTGCAGAGGACACAGTGCACTAACTGTAAATAATGTAGCTGCCTGCCTGTGGTATTAATAGGAGCAGAACAACAGCAATTGTCTCCAGGTAGCTTTAGGTACACACTGTGCAGAGGACGCATTACACTAACTGTAAATGCTGTAGCTGCCTGCCTGTGGTATTAATAGGATCTGAAGAACACCACTAATTTTCTTCAGCTAGCTTTAGGTACACACTGTGCAGAGGACACAGTGCAAGTGCACTAACTGTAAATACTGTAGCTGCCTGCCTGTAGTATTATTAGTATGAGAACACCAGCAATTGTCTTCAGGTAGCTTTAGGTGCACACTGTGCAGAGGACGCAGTACACTAACTGTAAATACTGTAAATGCCTGCCTGTGGTATTAATAGGAGCAGAACAACAGCAATTGTCTTCAGGTAGCTTTAGGTGCACACTGTGCAGAGGACGCAGTACACTAACTGTAAATACTGTAACTGCCTGTCTGTGATATTATTAGGAGCAGAACAACAGCAATTGTCTTCAGGTAGCTTTAGGTGCACACTGTGCAGAGGACGCACTACACTAACTGAAAATACTGTAGCTGCCTGCCTGTGGTATTAATAGGATAAGAAGAACACCACTAATTTTCTTCAGGTAGCTTTAGGGGCACACTGTGCAGAGGACGCAGTACACTAACTGTAAATACTGTAACTGCCTGCCTGTGGTATTAATAGGAGCGGAACAACAGCAATTGTCTTCAGGTAGCTTTAGGTGCACACTGTGCAGAGGACACAGTGTACTAACTGTAAATACTGTAGCTGCCTGTCTGTGGTATTAATAGGAGCAGAACAACAGCAATTGTCTCCAGGTAGCTTTAGGTTCACACTGTGCAGAGGACGTACTACACTAACTGTAAATACTGTAGCTGCATGCCTGTGGTATTAATAGGATCAGAAGAACACACTATTTTTCTTCAGGTAGCTTTAGGTGCACACTATGCAGAGGACACATTGCACTAACTGTAATAACTGTAGCTGCCTGCCTGTGGTATTAATAGGAGCAGAACAACAGCAATTGTCTCCAGGTAGATTTAGGTGCACATTGTGCAGAAGACGAACTACACTAACTGTAAATACTGTAGCTGCCTGCAGTACTGTACTAATAGGATCAGAAGAACACCACTAATTTTGTTTAGGTACCTTTAAGTGCACACTGTGCAGAGGACACAGTGCACTAACTGTAAATACTGTAGCTGCCTGCCTGTGATATTAATAGGATCAGAAGAACACCACTAATTTTCTTCAGGTAGCTTTAGGTGCACACTGTGCAGAGGACACAGTGCAAGTGCACTAACTGTAAATACTGTAACTGCCTGCCTGTAGTATTATTACTATGAGAACACCAGCAATTGTCTTCAGGTAGCTTTAGGTGCACACTGTGCAGAGGACACACTACACTAACTGTAAATACTGTAACTGCCTGCCTGTGGTATTAATAGGAGCAGAACAACAACAATTGTCTTCAGGTAGCTTTAGGTGCACACTGTGCAGAGGACGCAGTACACTAACTGTAAATACTGTAGCTGCCTGCCTGTGGTATTAATAGGATCTGAAGAACACCACTAATTTTCTTCAGGTAGCTTTAGGTGCACACTGTGCAGAGGACACAGTGCAAGTGCACTAACTGTAAATACTGTAGCTGCCTGCCTGTAGTATTATTAGTATGAGGACCCCAGCAATTGTCTTCAGGTAGCTTTAGGTGCACACTGTGCAGAGGACGCAGTACACTAACTGTAAATACTGTAGCTGCCTGCCTGTGGTATTTATAGGAGCAGAACAACAGCAATTGTCTCCAGGTATCTTTAGGTGCACACTGTGCAGAGGACGCACTACACTAACTGTAAATACTGTAGCTGCCTGCCTGTGGTATTAATAGGAGCAGAACAACAGCAATTGTCTCCAGGTAGATTTAGGTGTACATTGTGCAGAGGACGCACTACACTAACTGTAAATACTGTAGCTGCCTGCGGTACTGTACTAATAGGATCAGAAGAACACCACTAATTTTGTTTAGGTACCTTTAGGTGCACACTGTGCAGAGGACACAGTGCACTAACTGTAAATACTGTAGCTGCCTGCCTGTGGTATTAATAGGATCTGAAGAACACCACTAATTTTCTTCAGGTAGCTTTAGGTGCACACTGTGCAGAGGACACAGTGCAAGTGCACTAACTGTAAATACTGTAACTGCCTGCCTGTAGTATTATTAGTATGAGAACACCAGCAATTGTCTTCAGGTAGCTTTAGGTGCACACTGTGCAGAGGACACAGTACACTAACTGTAAATACTGTAACTGCCTGCCTGTGGTATTAATAGGAGCAGAACAACAGCAATTGTCTCCAGGTAGCTTTAGGTGCACACTGTGCAGAGGACGCACTACACTAACTGTAAATACTGTAGCTGCCTGCCTGTGGTATTAATAGGATCAGAAGATTTTCTTCACGTAGCTTTAGGTGCACACTGTGCAGAGGACGCAGTACACTAACTGTAAATACTGTAACTGCCTGCCTGTGGTATTAATAGGAGCAGAACAACAGCAATTGTCTCCAGGTAGCTTTAGGTACACACTGTGAAGAGGACGCACTACACTAACTGTAAATGCTTTAGCTGCCTGCCTGTGGTATTAATAGGATCTGAAGAACACCACTAATTTTCTTCAGGTAGCTTTAGGTGCACACTGTGCAGAGGGCACAGTGCAAGTGCACTAACTGTAAATACTGTAGCTGCCTGCCTGTAGTATTATTAGTATGAGAACACCAGCAATTGTCTTCAGGTAGCTTTAGGTGCACACTGTGCAGAGGACGCAGTACACTAACTGTAAATACTGTAACTGCCTGCCTGTGGTATTAATAGGAGCAGAACAACAGCAATTGTCTTCAGGTAGCTTTAGGTGCACACTGTGCAGAGGACGCACTACACTAACTGTAAATACTGTAACTGCCTGCCTGTGGTATTAAAAGGAGCGGAACAACAGCAATTGTTTTCAGGTAGCTTTAGGTGCACACTGTGCAGAGGACGCACACACTAACTATAAATGCTGTAGCTGTCTGCCTGTGGTATTAATAGGATCAGAAGAACACACTAATTTTCTTCAGGTAGCTTTAGGTGCACACTGTGCAGAGGACACAGTGCACTAACTGCAAAAAAGCTGTAGCTGCTTGCCTGTGGTATTAATAGGAGCAGAACAACAGCAATTGTCTCCAGATAGCTTTAGGTGCACATTGTGCAGAGGACGCACTACACTAAATGTAAATACTGTAGCTGCCTGCGGTACTGTACTAATAGGATCAGAAGAACACCACTAATTTTGTTTAGGTACCTTTAGGTGCACATTGTACAGAGGACGCACTACACTAACTGTAAATACTGTAGCTGCCTGCGGTACTGTACTAATAGGATCAGAAGAACACCACTAATTTTGTTTTAGGTACCTTTAGGTGCACACTGTGAAGAGGACACAGTGCACTAACTGTAAATACTGTAGCTGCCTGGCTGTGGTATTAATAGGAGCAAAACAACGGCAATTGTCTCAGGTAGCTTTAGGTGCACACTGTGCAGAGGACGCACTACACTAGCTGTAAATACTGTAGCTTCCTGCCTGTGGTATTAATAGGATCAGAAGAACACCACTAATTTTCTTCAGGTAGCTTTAGGTGCACACTGTGCAGAGGACGCACTACACTAACTTGTAAATACTGCAGCTACCTGTGATACTGTACTAATAGGATCGGAAGAAAACCACTAATTTTCTTCAGGTAGCTTTAGGTGCACACTGTGCAGGGGATGCACTACACTAAATTGTAAATACTGCAGCTGTCTGCAGTACTGTGCTATTAGGATCAGAAGAACACCACTAATTTTCTTCAGGTAGCTTTAGGTGCACACTGTGCAGAGGACACAGTGCACTAACTTTTTTTTCAAAAATGATTTTTTTTTCAAAAATGATTTTTTTTTCAAAAGTAAAAAAAAGTAAAAAAAATATTTTTTTTCAAAAATGTTTTATTGTTTCAAAAATGTGTTATTTTTTCAAAAATGTTTTTTTTTCAAAAATGATTTTATTTTTGTTTTTTTCAAAAATGATTTTTTTTAATGATTTTATTTTTTCAAAAATGATTATTTTTTTTTATGATTTTTTTTTCAAAAATGATTATTTTTTCAAAAAGTGTTTTTTTTTTTCAAAAATGATTTTTTTTTTAAATAATGTTTTTTTTCAAAAATGTTTTTTTTTCAAAATGATTTTTTTTAATGTTTTTTTTTTAAATGTTTTTTTTTTCAAAAATGTTTTTTTTTCCAAAAATGTTTTTTTTTGAAAAATGAATATTTTTTTCAAAAATATATATATATTTTTTCAAAAATGATTTTTTTTATTTTTTCAAAAATTATTTTTTTTTATTTTTTCAAAAATGATTTTTTTATTTCAAAAATTTTTTTTTATTTCAAAAATGTTTTTTTTTTTCAAAATTGTTTTTTTTTTTTTTCAAAAATGATTTTTTTTTAAATAATTTTTTTTGTCAAAAATGTTTTTTTTTTTTTTTAAATGATTTTTTTTTATTTTTTTAAAAATGATTTTTTTATTTCAAAAATAATTTTTTTTTTCAAAAAAGTTTTTTTTTTTTCAAAAAAGTTTTTTTTTTTCAAAAAAGTTTTTTTTTTTCAAAAATGATTTTTTTTTTAAATAATTTTTTTGTCAAAAATGTTTTTTTTTTTTTCAAAAATGATTTTTTTTTAAATTTAAAAAAAAATGATTTTTTTTTCAAAAATAATTTTTTTTTATTTTTTCAAAAATGATTTTTTTTTTCAAAAATGATTTAAAAAAAAAAAATATATATATATTTTTTTTTGATGGGGTGATCATAATGTTTTAGCTGATCATGGGGGTCATAATGTCAGTTTTTGTCACCTCCCACTCTAGTTGTGAACATTTGGCCATTCATTCCTATGGGACCAATTTCGCCACAAAAACAACGATATTTCGTGAACCATTCGGCGAAACGTTCCACAAAGTAATAGCACACCAATTAAATGACATTGAGGCCGGATTCACACTGGTATTTTTCAGCTTTTCACAAAGTTCCACAAGTTAATAGCACACCAATTAAATGACATTGAACATTTCGCCATTCATTCCTATGGGACTAATTTTCCACAAAAACTACGATATTTCATGAAAAATTCAGCGAAACGTTTCACAAAGTAATAGCACACCAATTGGGAACAATCCGCATGTTTTGGTATATTACTGTCTATGTAGTTTAAAAGCTGTGGGAGGAGTTAGGGTGGTATGATCATGGGGTTGTCAGCTTTTGTCACCTCCCACTCTAGTTTTGAACATTTTGCCATTCATTCCTATGGGACCAATTTCGCCGCAAAAACGATGATATTTCGTGAACCATTAGGTGAAACGTTCCACAAAGTAATAGCACACCAATTAAATGACTTTGAGGCCGGATTCACACTGGTATTTTTCAGCTTTTTCGCATGTCCGCATGTTTCAGTATATTACTTGTCTATGTAGTGTAAAAACTGTGGGAGGAGTTAGGGTGGTAAATTTGGCTATAATAATATATATGTGGGATAACAGTAAGTGGTCCTGCTATGCAAGAACACTTAACTAGAAAAGCTACAATTTCTGGGGAAATTGTGTGAAGTGTTCTTGCCTCCACCAGTAGTCTACAAGCATTATCAAGCCTAGCAGATGAAGGTATGACCACATGCATTTGGGGGGTCTCAGCATCTTGACGTAGAATGTAGGTGAAGGTGTGCTATGTGTTTGATGATAATCAGTGTTTACAACCACTGTTTCCTAGCAACGCTCATGCCCTGTTTATGCTTAACAACCACTGCTCAATACACAATACACAGGATCATGATAGCTGTAATAACTGTGCAGTACTTCAAACAGTCGTATTTTAAAAATTATAAATTCTACAGCGAAGATCTTTATATTGTGAGAATCACAAGACCCAGACCTAGATTTTGATGCATAGTATGTCTCTGAAATATTAAAAATGAAGGCATAGTCGCAGTTTAGATATTGCCCTTCAACTATGGAGGGAGCTAGATTGTAGTTTCAATGAATGTCAATGGATGGCGTGAGTTGCAAACAAATGGTCATATTGTGAAAACTATCAGGACTATGGCTTAGCCGTGGACATGTTTAGTGGCAGCAGCAATAGCTGAACGTTTTGATATAAGATTTGTGTAGGTGGGCTTGAAAATGAGGGAGTGGTGGCAGTTTAGAAATCATGACCTGATTTTTCAGCTTTTGTCACCTCCCACTCTAGTTTTGAACATTTCCCCATTCATTCCTATGGGACCAATTTCGCCGCAAAAACGATGATATTTCGTGAACCATTTGGCGAAATGTTCCACAAAGTAATACCACACCAATCGGGAACAATCCACACGTTTCGGTATATTACTTGTCTATGTAGTGTAAAAACTGTGGGAGGAGTTAGGGTGGTAAATTTGGCTATAATAATATATATGTGAGATAACAGTAAGTGGTCTTGCTATGTAGCTTTAGGTGCACACTGTGCAGAGGACGCACTACACTAACTGTAAATGCTGTAGCTGCTTGCCTGTGGTATTAATAGCATCAGAAGAACACCGCTAATTTTCTTCCGGTAGCTTTAGGTGCACACTGTGCAAATGATACAGTACACTAACTGTAAATACTGTAGATGCCTGCCTGTGGTATTAATAGGAGCAGAAAAACAGCAATTGTCTATAGGTAGCTTTAGGTGCACACTGTGCAGGGGATGCACTACACTAAATTATAAATACTGCAGCTGCCTGCGGTACTGTACTATTAGGATCAGAAGAACACCACTAATTTTCTTCAGGTAGCTTTAGGTGCACACTGAGAAGAGGACGCACTACACTAACTTGTAAATACTGCAGCTGCCTGCGGTACTGTACTAATAGAATCAGAAGAACACCACTAATTTTCTTCAGGTAGCTTTAGGTGCACACTGTGCAGAGGACGCACTACACTAACTGTAAATACTGTGGATGCCTGCCTGTGGTATTAATAGGAGCAGAACAACAGCAATTGTCTCCAGGTAGCTTTAGGTGCACAGTGTGCAGAGGACGCACTACATTAACTGTAAATACTGTAACTGCCTGCCTGTGGTATTAATAGGATCAGAAGAACTCCACTAATTTTCTTCAGGTAGCTTTAGGTGCACACTGTGCAGAGGACGCACTACACTAACTTGTAAATACTACAGCTGCCTGTGGTACTGTACTAATAGGATCAGAAGAACACCACTAATTACCACTAATTTTCTTCAGGTAGCTTTAGGTGCACACTGTGTAAAGGACGCACTACACTAACTTGTAAATACTTCAGCTGCCTGCGGTACTGTACTAATAGGATCAGAAGAACACCACTAATTTTCTTCAGGTAGCTTTAGGTGCACACTGTGCAGAGGACACAGTGCACTAACTGAAAATACTATAGCTGCCTGCCTGTGGTATTAATAGGAGCAGAACACTGTGCAGAGGAGGCACTACACCAACTGTAAATGCTGTAGCTGCCTGCATGTTGTATCAATAGGATCAGAAGAACACCACTAATTTTCTTCAGGTAGCTTTAGGTGCACACTGTGCAGAGGACACACTACACTAACTTGTAAATACTACAGCTGCCTGTGGTACTGTACTAATAGGATCAGAAGAACACCACTAATTACCACTAATTTTCTTCAGGTAGCTTTAGGTGCACACTGTGCAAAGGACGCACTACACTAACTTGTAAATACTTCAGCTGCCTGCGGTACTGTACTAATAGGATCAGAAGAACACCACTAATTTTCTTCAGGTAGCTTTAGGTGCACACTGTGCAGAGGACACAGTGCACTAACTGAAAATACTGTAGCTGCCTGCCTGTGGTATTAATAGGAGCAGAACACTGTGCAGAGGACGCACTACACCAACTGTAAATGCTGTAGCTGCCTGCCTGTTGTATCAATAGGATCAGAAGAACACCACTAATTTTCTTCAGGAATGCTTTAGGTGCACACTGTGCAGAGGACACAGTGCACTAACTGTAAATACTCTAGCTGCCTGCCTGTGGTATTAATAGGAGCAGGACAACAGCAATTGTCTCCAGGTAGCTTTAGGTGCACACTGCAGAGGACGCACTACAGTAACTGTAAATGCTGTAGCTGCCTGCCTGTGGTATTAATTGGATCAGAAGAACACCACTAATTTTCTTCTGGTAGCTTTAGGTGCACACTGTACAGAGGACACAGTACACTAACTGTAAATTCTGTAGCTGCCTGCCTGCGGTATTAATAGGAGCAGAACAACAGCAATTGTCTCCAGGTAGCTTTAGGTGCACAGTGTGCAGAGGACGCACTACACTAACTGTAAATACTGTAACTGCCTGCCTGTGGTATTAATAGGATCAGAAGAACACCCCTAATTTTCTTCAGGTAGCTTTAGGTGCACACTGTGAAGAGGACGCACTACACTAACTTGTAAATACTGCAGGTGCCTGCGGTACTGTACTAATAGGATCAGAAGAAGACCACTAATTTTCTTCAGGTAGCTTTAGGTGCACACTGTGCAGAGGAAGCACTACACTAACTTGTAAATACTACAGCTGCCTGTGGTACTGTACTAATAGGATCAGAAGAACACCACTAATTTTCTTTAGGTAGCTTTAGGTGCACACTGTGCAAAGGATGCACTACACTATCTTTTAAATACTGCAGCTGCCTGCGGTACTGTACTAATAGGATCAGAAGAACACCACTAATTTTGTTTAGGTAGCTTTACGTGCACACTGTGCAGAGGACACAGTGCACTAACTGTAAATACTGTAGCTGCCTGCCTGTGGTATTAATAGGATCAGAAGAACACCACTAATTTTCTTCAGGTAGCTTTAGGTGCACACTGTGCAGAGGACACAGTGCAAGTGCACTAACTGTAAGTACTCTAACTGCCTGCCTGTAGTATTATTACTATGAGAACACCAGCAATTGTCTTCAGGTAGCTTTAGGTGCACACTGTGCAGAGGACGAACTACACTAACTGTAAATACTGTAGCTGCCTGCCTGTGGTATTAATAGGATCAGAAGAACACCACTAATATTCTTCAGGTAGCTTTGGGTGCACACTGTGCAGAGGACACAGTGCACTAACTGTAAATAATGTAGCTGCCTGCCTGTGGTATTAATAGGAGCACAACAACAGCAATTGTCTCCTGGTATCTTTAGGTACACACTGTGCAGAGGACGCATTACACTAACTGTAAATGCTGTAGCTGCCTGCCTGTGGTATTAATAGGATCTGAAGAACACCACTAATTTTCTTCAGCTAGCTTTAGGTACACACTGTGCAGAGGACACAGTGCAAGTGCACTAACTGTAAATACTGTAGCTGCCTGCCTGTAGTATTATTAGTATGAGAACACCAGCAATTGTCTTCAGGTAGCTTTAGGTGCACACTGTGCAGAGGACGCAGTACACTAACTGTAAATACTGTAAATGCCTGCCTGTGGTATTAATAGGAGCAGAACAACAGCAATTGTCTTCAGGTAGCTTTAGGTGCACACTGTGCAGAGGACGCAGTACACTAACTGTAAATACTGTAACTGCCTGTCTGTGGTATTAATAGGAGCAGAACAACAGCAATTGTCTTCAGGTAGCTTTAGGTGCACACTGTGCAGAGGACACAGTACACTGATTGTAAATACTGTAGCTACCTGCCTGTGGTATTAATAGGAGCAGAACAACAGCAATTGTCTCCAGGTAGCTTTAGGTGCACACTGTGCAGAGAACGCACTACACTAACTGTAAATACTGTAGCTGCCTGCCTGTGGTATTAATAGGATAAGAAGAACACCACTAATTTTCTTCAGGTAGCTTTAGGGGCACACTGTGCAGAGGACGCAGTACACTAACTGTAAATACTGTAACTGCCTGCCTGTGGTATTAATAGGAGCGGAACAACAGCAATTGTCTTCAGGTAGCTTTAGGTGCACACTGTGCAGAGAACACAGTGTACTAACTGTAAATACTGTAGCTGCCTGCTTGTGGTATTAATAGAAGCAGAACAACAGCAATTGTCTACAGGTAGCTTTAGGTGCACACTGTGCAGAGGACGCACTACACTAACTATAAATGCTGTAGCTGCCTGCCTGTGATATTAATAGGATCAGAGGAACACCACTAATTTTCTTCAGGTAGCTTTAGGTGCACACTGTGCAGAGGACACAGTACAGTAACTGTAAATACTGTAGCTGCCTGCCGGTGGCATAAATAGGAGCAGAACAACAGCAATTGTCTCCAGGTAGCTTTAGGTTCACACTGTGCAGAGGACGTACTACACTAACTGTAAATACTGTAGCTGCATGCCTGTGGTATTAATAGGATCAGAAGAACACACTATTTTTCTTCAGGTAGCTTTAGGTGCACACTATGCAGAGGACACATTGCACTAACTGTAATAACTGTAGCTGCCTGCCTGTGGTATTAATAGGAGCAGAACAACAGCAATTGTCTCCAGGTAGATTTAGGTGCACATTGTGCAGAAGACGAACTACACTAACTGTAAATACTGTAGCTGCCTGCAGTATTGTGCTAATAGGATCAGAAGAACACCACTAATTTTGTTTAGGTACCTTTAAGTGCACACTGTGCAGAGGACACAGTGCACTAACTGTAAATACTGTAGCTGCCTGCCTGTGGTATTAATAGGATCAGAAGAACACCACTAATTTTGTTTAGGTACCTTTAGGTGCACACTGTGCAGAGGACACAGTGCACTAACTGTAAATACTGTAGCTGCCTGCCTGTGGTATTAATAGGATCTGAAGAATACTACTAATTTTCTTCAGGTAGCTTTAGGTGCACACTGTGCAGAGGACACAGTGCAAGTGCACTAACTGTAAATACTGTAACTGCCTGCCTGTAGTATTATTAGTATGAGAACACCAGCAATTGTCTTCAGGTAGCTTTAGGTGCACACTGTGCAGAGGACACAGTACACTAACTGTAAATACTGTAACTGCCTGCCTGTGGTATTAATAGGAGGAGAACAACAACAATTGTCTTCAGGTAGCTTTAGGTGCACACTGTGCAGAGGACACAGTACACTAATTGTAAATACTGTAGCTGCCTGCCTGTGGTATTAATAGGAGCAGAACAACAGCAATTTTCTCCAGGTAGCTTTAGGTGCACACTGTGCAGAGGACGCACTACACTAACTGTAAATACTGTAGCTGCCTGCCTGTGGTATTAATAGGATCAGAAGAACACCACTAATTTTCTTCACGTAGCTTTAGGTGCACACTGTGCAGAGGACGCAGTACACTAACTGTAAATACTGTAACTGCCTGCCTGTGGTATTAATAGGAGCAGAACAACAGCAATTGTCTCCAGGTAACTTTAGGTACACACTGTGAAGAGGACGCACTACACTAACTGTAAATGCTGTAGCTGCCTGCCTGTGGTATTAATAGGATCTGAAGAACACCACTAATTTTCTTCAGGTAGCTTTAGGTGCACACTGTGCAGAGGGCACAGTGCAAGTGCACTAACTGTAAATACTGTAGCTGCCTGCCTGTAGTATTATTAGTATGAGAACACCAGCAATTGTCTTCAGGTAGATTTAGGTGCACACTGTGCAGAGGACGCAGTACACTAACTGTAAATACTGTAACTGCCTGCCTGTGGTATTAATAGGAGCAGAACAACAGCAATTGTCTTCAGGTAGCTTTAGGTGCACACTGTGCAGGAGACGCACTACACTAACTTGTAAATACTGCAGCTGCCTGCGGTACTGTACTAATAGGATCAGAAGAACACTACTAATTTCCTTCAGGTAGCTTTAGATGCACACTGTGCAGAGGACACAGTGCACTAATTGAAAATACTGTAGCTGCCTGCCTGTGGTATTATTAGGAGCTGAACAACAGCAATTGTCTCCATGTAGCTTTAGGTGCATACTGTGCAGAGGATGCACTACACTAAATGTAAATGCTATAGCTGCCTGCCTGTTGTATTAATAGAATCAGAAGAACACCACTAATTTTCTTCAGGTAGCTTTAGGGGCACACTGTGCAGAGGACACAGTGCACTAACTGTAAATACTGTAGCTGCCTGCGGTACTGTACTAATAGAATCAGAAGAACACCACTAATTTTGTTTAGGTACCTTTAGGTGCACACTGTGCAGAGGACACAGTGCACTAACTGTAAATACTATAGCTGCCTGCCTGTGGTATTAATAGGAGCAGAACAACAGCAACTAGAAAAGCTACAATTTCTGGGGAAATTGTGAAAAGTGTTCTTGCCTCTACAACTGGAGTGGGCGGAGTAACTGGGTGGAGTGGCTTGAGTAACTGTGAAAAGTGTTAAAAAGCTTAATATTTTAAAAAGTATAAATAGTAGTAAAACAGTTGAAGTCCCATCATTAGCTGAAAGAGCTGAACATTTTTTCAAAAATGATTTTTTTTTCAAAAGTAAAAAAAAGTAAAAAAAATATTTTTTTTCAAAAATGTTTTATTTTTTCAAAAATGTGTTATTTTTTCAAAAATGTTTTTTTTTCAAAAATGATTTTGTTTTTGTTTTTTTCAAAAATGATTTTTTTTAATGATTTTATTTTTTCAAAAATGATTTTTTTTTCAAAAAGTGTTTTTTTTTCAAAAATGATTTTTTTTTTAAATAATGTTTTTTTTCAAAAATGTTTTTTTTTCAAAATGATTTTTTTTTAATGTTTTTTTTTTTAAATGTTTTTTTTTCAAAAATGTTTTTTTTTCAAAAATGAATATTTTTTTCAAAAATATATATATATATTTTCAAAAATGATTTTTTTTATTTTTTCCAAAATGATTTTTTTTTTTTTTTTTCAAAAATGATTTTTTTATTTCAAAAATGTTTTTTTTTTTTCAAAATTGTTTTTTTTTTTTCAAAAATGATTTTTTTTTAAATAATTTTTTGTCAAAAATGTTTTTTTTTTTCAAAAATGATTTTTTTTTTATTTTTTCAAAAATGATTTTTTTATTTCAAAAATAATTTTTTTTTTTCAAAAAAGTTTTTTTTTTTCAAAAAAGTTTTTTTTTTTCAAAAATGATTTTTTTTTAAATAATTTTTTTGTCAAAAATGTTTTTTTTTTTTTAATTTAATAAAAAAATGATTTTTTTTTCAAAAATGATTTTTTTTTCAAAAATAATTTTTTTTTATTTTTTCAAAAATGATTTTTTTTTTCAAAAATGATTTAAAAAAAAAAATATATATATTTTTTTTTTGATGGGGTGGTCATAATGTTTTAGCTGATCATGGGGGTCATAATGTCAGTTTTTGTCACCTCCCACTCTAGTTGTGAACATTTGGCCATTCATTCCTATGGGACCAATTTCGCCACAAAAACAACGATATTTCGTGAACCATTCGGCGAAACGTTCCACAAAGTAATAGCACACCAATTAAATGACATTGAGGCCGGATTCACACTGGTATTTTTCAGCTTTTCACAAAGTTCCACAAGGTAATAGCACACCAATTAAATGACATTGAACATTTCGCCATTCATTCCTATGGGACTAATTTTCCACAAAAACTACGATATTTCGTGAAAAATTCACCGAAACATTTCACAAAGTAATAGCACACCAATTGGGAACAATCCGCATGTTTCGGTATATTACTGTCTATGTAGTTTAAAAGCTGTGGGAGGAGTTAGGGTGGTATGATCATGGGGTTGTCAGCTTTTGTCACCTCCCACTCTAGTTTTGAACATTTCGCCATTCATTCCTATGGGACCAATTTTGCCGCAAAAACTACGATATTTCGTGAACCATTAGGTGAAACGTTCCACAAAGTAATAGCACACCAATTAAATGACTTTGAGGCCGGATTCACACTGGTATTTTTCAGCTTTTTCGCATGTCCGCATGTTTCAGTATATTACTTGTCTATGTAGTGTAAAAACTGTGGGAGGAGTTAGGGTGGTAAATTTGGCTATAATAATATATATGTGGGATAACAGTAAGTGGTCTTGCTATGCAAGAACACTTAACTAGAAAAGCTACAATTTCTGGGGAAATTGTGTGAAGTGTTCTTGCCTCCACCAGTAGTCTACAAGCATTATCAAGCCTAGCAGATGAAGGTATGACCACATGCATTTGGGGGGTCTCAGCATCTTGACGTAGAATGTAGGTGAAGGTGTGCTATGTGTTTGATGATAATCAGTGTTTACAACCACTGTTTCCTAGCAACGCTCATGCCCTGTTTATGCTTCACAACCACTGCTCAATACACAATACACAGGATCATGATAGCTGTAATAACTGTGCAGTACTTCAAACAGTCGTATTTTAAAAATTATAAATTCTACAGCGAAGATTTTTATATTGTGAGAATCACAAGACCCAGACCTAGATTTTGATGCATAGTATGTCTCTGAAATATTAAAAATGAAGGCATAGTCGCAGTTTAGATATTGCCCTTCAAATATGGAGGGAGCTAGATTGTAGTTTCAATGAATGTCAATGGATGGCGTGAGTTGCAAACAAATGGTCATATTGTGAAAACTATCAGGACTATGGCTTAGCCGTGGACATGTTTAGTGGCAGCAGCAATAGCTGAACGTTTTGATATAAGATTTGTGTAGGTGGGCTTGAAAATGAGGGAGTGGTGGCAGTTTAGAAATCATGACCTGATTTTTCAGCTTTTGTCACCTCCCACTCTAGTTTTGAACATTTCCCCATTCATTCCTATGGGACCAATTTCGCCGCAAAAACGACGATATTTCGTGAACCATTTGGCGAAATGTTCCACAAAGTAATACCACACCAATCGGGAACCATCCGCACGTTTCGGTATATTACTTGTCTATGTAGTGTAAAAACTGTGGGAGGAGTTAGGGTGGTAAATTTGGCTATAATAATATATATGTGAGATAACAGTAAGTGGTCTTGCTATGTAGCTTTAGGTGCACACTGTGCAGAGGACGCACTACTATAACTGTAAATGCTGTAGCTGCTTGCCTGTGGTATTAATAGGATCAGAAGAACACCGCTAATTTTCTTCCGGTAGCTTTAGGTGCACACTGTGCAAATGATACAGTACACTAACTGTAAATACTGTAGATGCCTGCCTGTGGTATTAATAGGAGCAGAAAAACAGCAATTGTCTCCAGGTAGCTTTAGGTGCACACTGTGCAGGGGATGCACTACACTAAATTATAAATACTGCAGCTGCCTGCGGTACTGTACTATTAGGATCAGAAGAACACCACTAATTTTCTTCAGGTAGCTTTAGGTGCACACTGTGAAGAGGACGCACTACACTAACTTGTAAATACTGCAGCTGCCTGCGGTACTGTACTAATAGAATCAGAAGAACACCACTAATTTTCTTCAGGTAGCTTTAGGTGCACACTGTGCAGAGGACGCACTACACTAACTGTAAATACTGTGGATGCCTGCCTGTGGTATTAATAGGAGCAGAACAACAGCAATTGTCTCCAGGTAGCTTTAGCTGCACAGTGTGCAGAGGACGCACTACATTAACTGTAAATACTGTAACTGCCTGCCTGTGGTATTAATAGGATCAGAAGAACTCCACTAATTTTCTTCAGGTAGCTTTAGGTGCACACTGTGCAGAGGACGCACTACACTAACTTGTAAATACTACAGCTGCCTGTGGTACTGTACTAATAGGATCAGAAGAACACCACTAATTACCACTAATTTTCTTCAGGTAGCTTTAGGTGCACACTGTGCAAAGGACGCACTACACTAATTTGTAAATACTTCAGCTGCCTGCGGTACTGTACTAATAGGATCAGAAGAAAACCACTAATTTTCTTCAGGTAGCTTTAGGTGCACACTGTGCAGAGGACACAGTGCACTAACTGAAAATACTATAGCTGCCTGCCTGTGGTATTAATAGGAGCAGAACACTGTGCAGAGGAGGCACTACACCAACTGTAAATGCTGTAGCTGCCTGCCTGTTGTATCAATAGGATCAGAAGAACACCACTAATTTTCTTCAGGTAGCTTTAGGTGCACACTGTGCAGAGGACACACTACACTAACTTGTAAATACTACAGCTGCCTGTGGTACTGTACTAATAGGATCAGAAGAACACCACTAATTACCACTAATTTTCTTCAGGTAGCTTTAGGTGCACACTGTGCAAAGGACGCACTACACTAACTTGTAAATACTTCAGCTGCCTGCGGTACTGTACTAATAGGATCAGAAGAACACCACTAATTTTCTTCAGGTAGCTTTAGGTGCACACTGTGCAGAGGACACAGTGCACTAACTGAAAATACTGTAGCTGCTGCCTGTGGTATTAATAGGAGCAGAACACTGTGCAGAGGACGCACTACACCAACTGTAAATGCTGTAGCTGCCTGCCTGTTGTATCAATAGGATCAGAAGAACACCACTAATTTTCTTCAGGAATGCTTTAGGTGCACACTGTGCAGAGGACACAGTGCACTAACTGTAAATACTCTAGCTGCCTGCCTGTGGTATTAATAGGAGCAGGACAACAGCAATTGTCTCCAGGTAGCTTTAGGTGCACACTGCAGAGGACGCACTACAGTAACTGTAAATGCTGTAGCTGCCTGCCTGTGGTATTAATAGGATCAGAAGAACACCACTAATTTTCTTCCGGTAGCTTTAGGTGCACACTGTCCAGAGGACACAGTACACTAACTGTAAATTCTGTAGCTGCCTGCCTGTGGTATTAATAGGAGCAGAACAACAGCAATTGTCTCCAGGTAGCTTTAGGTGCACAGTGTGCAGAGGACGCACTACACTAACTGTAAATACTGTAACTGCCTGTCTGTGGTATTAATAGGATCAGAAGAACACCCCTAATTTTCTTCAGGTAGCTTTAGGTGCACACTTTGAAGAGGACGCACTACACTAACTTGTAAATACTGCAGGTGCCTGCGGTACTGTACTAATAGGATCAGAAGAAGACCACTAATTTTCTTCAGGTAGCTTTAGGTGCACACTGTGCAGAGGAAGCACTACACTAACTTTTAAATACTACAGCTGCCTGTGGTACTGTACTAATAGGATCAGAAGAACACCACTCATTTTCTTTAGGTAGCTTTAGGTGCACACTGTGCAGAGGATGCACTACACTATCTTTTAAATACTGCAGCTGCCTGCGGTACTGTACTAATAGGATCAGAAGAACACCACTAATTTTGTTTAGGTAGCTTTACGTGCACACTGTGCAGAGGACACAGTGCACTAACTGTAAATACTGTAGCTGCCTGCCTGTGGTATTAATAGGATCAGAAGAACACCACTAATTTTCTTCAGGTAGCTTTAGGTGCACACTGTGCAGAGGACACAGTGCAAGTGCACTAACTGTAAATACTCTAACTGCCTGCCTGTAGTATTATTACTATGAGAACACCAGCAATTGTCTTCAGGTAGCTTTAGGTGCACACTGTGCAGAGGACGAACTACACTAACTGTAAATACTGTAGCTGCCTGCCTGTGGTATTAATAGGATCAGAAGAACACCAAAAATATTTTTCAGGTAGCTTTGGGTGCACACTGTGCAGAGGACACAGTGCACTAACTGTAAATAATGTAGCTGCCTGCCTGTGGTATTAATAGGAGCAGAACAACAGCAATTGTCTCCAGGTAGCTTTAGGTACACACTGTGCAGAGGACGCATTACACTAACTGTAAATGCTGTAGCTGCCTGCCTGTGGTATTAATAGGATCTTAAGAACACCACTAATTTTCTTCAGCTAGCTTTAGGTACACACTGTGCAGAGGACACAGTGCAAGTGCACTAACTGTAAATACTGTAGCTGCCTGCCTGTAGTATTATTAGTATGAGAACACCAGCAATTGTCTTCAGGTAGCTTTAGGTGCACACTGTGCAGAGGACGCAGTACACTAACTGTAAATACTGTAAATGCCTGCCTGTGGTATTAATAGGAGCAGAACAACAGCAATTGTCTTCAGGTAGCTTTAGGTGCACACTGTGCAGAGGACGCAGTACACTAACTGTAAATACTGTAACTGCCTGTCTGTGGTATTAATAGGAGCAGAACAACAGCAATTGTCTTCAGGTAGCTTTAGGTGCACACTGTGCAGAGGACACAGTACACTGATTGTAAATACTGTAGCTACCTGCCTGTGGTATTAATAGGAGCAGAACAACAGCAATTGTCTCCAGGTAGCTTTAGGTGCACACTGTGCAGAGGATGCACTACACTAACTGTAAATACTGTAGCTGCCTGCCTGTGGTATTAATAAGATAAGAAGAACACCACTAATTTTCTTCAGGTAGCTTTAGGGGCACACTGTGCAGAGGACGCAGTACACTAACTGTAAATACTGTAACTGCCTGCCTGTGGTATTAATAGGAGCGGAACAACAGCAATTGTCTTCAGGTAGCTTTAGGTGCACACTGTGCAGAGGACACAGTGTACTAACTGTAAATACTGTAGCTGCCTGCTTGTGGTATTAATAGAAGCAGAACAACAGCAATTGTCTACAGGTAGCTTTAGGTGCACACTGTGCAGAGGACGCACTACACTAACTATAAATGCTGTAGCTGCCTGCCTGTGATATTAATAGGATCAGAGGAACACCACTAATCCACTAATTTTCTTCAGGTAGCTTTAGGTGCACACTGTGCAGAGGACACAGTACAGTAACTGTAAATACTGTAGCTGCCTGCCGGTGGTATTAATAGGAGCAGAACAACAGCAATTGTCTCCAGGTAGCTTTAGGTTCACACTATGCAGAGAACGTACTACACTAACTGTAAATACTGTAGCTGCATGCCTGTGGTATTAATAGGATCAGAAGAACACACTATTTTTCTTCAGGTAGCTTTAGGTGCACACTATGCAGAGGACACATTGCACTAACTGTAATAACTGTAGCTGCCTCCCTGTGGTATTAATAGGAGCAGAACAACAGCAATTGTCTCCAGGTAGATTTAGGTGCACATTGTGCAGAAGACGAACTACACTAACTGTAAATACTGTAGCTGCCTGCAGTACTGTACTAATAAGATCAGAAGAACACCACTAATTTTGTTTAGGTACCTTGAAGTGCACACTGTGCAGAGGACACAGTGCACTAACTGTAAATACTGTAGCTGCCTGCCTGTGGTATTAATAGGATCAGAAGAACACCACTAATTTTGTTTAGGTACCTTTAGGTGCACACTGTGCAGAGGACACAGTGCACTAACTGTAAATACTGTAGCTGCCTGCCTGTGGTATTAATAGGATCTGAAGAATACTACTAATTTTCTTCAGGTAGCTTTAGGTGCACACTGTGCAGAGGACACAGTGCAAGTGCACTAACTGTAAATACTGTAACTGCCTGCCTGTAGTATTATTAGTATGAGAACACCAGCAATTGTCTTCAGGTAGCTTTAGGTGCACACTGTGCAGAGGACACAGTACACTAACTGTAAATACTGTAACTGCCTGCCTGTGGTATTAATAGGAGCAGAACAACAGCAATTGTCTCCAGGTAGCTTTAGGTGCACACTGTGCAGAGGACGCACTACACTAACTGTAAATACTGTAGCTGCCTGCCTGTGGTATTAATAGGATCAGAAGAACACCACTAATTTTCTTCACGTAGCTTTAGGTGCACACTGTGCAGAGGACGCAGTACACTAACTGTAAATACTGTAACTGCCTGCCTGTGGTATTAATAGGAGCAGAACAACAGCAATTGTCTCCAGGTAGCTTTAGGTACACACTGTGAAGAGGACGCACTACACTAACTGTAAATGCTGTAGCTGCCTGCCTGTGGTATTAATAGGATCTGAAGAACACCACTAATTTTCTTCAGGTAGCTTTAGGTGCACACTGTGCAGAGGGCACAGTGCAAGTGCACTAACTGTAAATACTGTAGCTGCCTGCCTGTAGTATTATTAGTATGAGAACACCAGCAATTGTCTTCAGGTAGCTTTAGGTGCACACTGTGCAGAGGACGCAGTACACTAACTGTAAATACTGTAACTGCCTGCCTGTGGTATTAATAGGAGCAGAACAACAGCAATTGTCTTCAGGTAGCTTTAGGTGCACACTGTGCAGAGGACGCACTACACTAACTGTAAATACTGTAGCTGCCTGCCTCTGGTATTAATAGGATCAGAAGAACACCACTAATTTTCTTCACGTAGCTTTAGGTACACACTGTGCAGAGGACGCAGTACACTAACTGTAAATACTGTAACTGCCTGCCTGTGGTATTAATAGGAGCAGAACAACAGCAATTGTCTCCAGGTATCTTTAGGTGCACACTGTGCAGAGGACACACTACACTAACTGTAAATACTGTAGCTGCCTGCCTGTGGTATTAATAGGATCAGAAGAACACCACTAATTTTCTTCAGGTAGCTTTAGGTGCACACTGTGCAGAGGACGCAGTGCACTAACTGTAAATACTGTAACTGCCTGCCTGTGGTATTAAAAGGAGCGGAACAAAAGCAATTGTTTTCAGGTAGCTTTAGGTGCACACTGTGCAGAGGACGCACACACTAACTATAAATGCTGTAGCTGCCTGCCTGTGGTATTAATAGGATCAGAAGAACACACTAATTTTCTTCAGGTAGCTTTAGGTGCACACTGTGCAGAGGACACAGTGCACTAACTGCAAAAAAGCTGTAGCTGCTTGCCTGTGGTATTAATAGGAGCAGAACAACAGCAATTGTCTCCAGATAGCTTTAGGTGCACATTGTGCAGAGGACGCACTACACTAACTGTAAATACTGTAGCTGCCTGCGGTACTGTACTAAAAGGATCAGAAGAACACCACTAATTTTGTTTAGGTACCTTTAGGTGCACATTGTGCAGAGGACGCACTACACTAACTGTAAATACTGTAGCTGCCTGCGGTACTGTACTAATAGGATCAGAAGAACACCACTAATTTTGTTTAGGTACCTTTAGGTGCACACTGTGAAGAGGACACAGTGCACTAACTGTAAATACTGTAGCTGCCTGCCTGTGGTACTAATATAGGATCAGAAGAACACCAGCAATTTTATTCAGGTAGCTTTAGGTATAAACTGTGCAGAGGACCCAGTACACTAACTGTAAATACTGTTGCTGCCTGCCTGTGGTATTAATAGGAGCAGAACAACAGCAATTGTCTCTAGGTAGCTTTAGATGCACACTGGGCAGAGGATGTACTACACTAACTGTAAATACTGTAGCTGCCTGCCTGTAGTATTAATAGGATCAGAAGAACACCACTAATTTTCTTCCGGTAGCTTTAGGTGCACACTGTGCAGGGGATGCACTACACTAAATTGTAAATACTGCAGCTGTCTGCAGTACTGTGCTATTAGGATCAGAAGAACACCACTAATTTTCTTCAGGTAGCTTTAGGTGCACACTGTGCAGAGGACGCACTACACTAACTTGTAAATACTGCAGCTACCTGCGATACTGTACTAATAGGATCAGAAGAACACCACTAATTTTCTTCAGGTAGCTTTATGTGCACACTGTGCAGAGGACGCACTACACTAACTTGTAAATACTGCAGCTGCCTGCGGTACTGTACTAATAGGATCAGAAGAACACTACTAATTTTCTTCAGGTAGCTTTAGATGCACACTGTGCAGAGGACACAGTGCACTAATTGAAAATACTGTAGCTGCCTGCCTGTGGTATTATTAGGAGCTGAACAACAGCAATTGTCTCCATGTAGCTTTAGGTGCACACTGTGCAGTGGATGCACTACACTAAATGTAAATGCTATAGCTGCCTGCCTGTTGTATTAATAGAATCAGAAGAACACCACTAATTTTCTTCAGGTAGCTTTAGGTGCACACTGTGCAGAGGACACAGTGCACTAACTGTAAATACTGTAGCTGCCTGCGGTACTGTACTAATAGAATCAGAAGAACACCACTAATTTTGTTTAGGTACCTTTAGGTGCACACTGTGCAGAGGACACAGTGCACTAACTGTAAATACTATAGCTGCCTGCCTGTGGTATTAATAGGAGCAGAACAACAGCAACTAGAAAAGCTACAATTTCTGGGGAAATTGTGAAAACTGTTCTTGCCTCTACAACTGGAGTGAGCGGAGTAATTGGGTGGAGTGGCTTGAGTAACTGTGAAAAGTGTTAAAAAGCTTAATATTTTAAAAAGTATAAATAGTAGTAAAACAGTTGAAGTCCCATCATTAGCTGAAAGAGCTGAACATTTTTTCAAAAATGATTTTTTTTTCAAAAATGATTTTTTTTTTCAAAAGTAAAAAAAAGTAAAAAAAATATTTTTTTTCAAAAATGTTTTATTTTTTCAAAAATGTGTTATTTTTTCAAAAATGTTTTTTTTTTCAAAAATGATTTTGTTTTTGTTTTTTTCAAAAATGATTTTTTTTAATGATTTTATTTTTTCAAAAATGATTTTTTTTTCAAAAAGTGTTTTTTTTTTCAAAAATGATTTTTTTTTTTAAATAATGTTTTTTTTCAAAAATGTTTTTTTTTCAAAATGATTTTTTTTTAATGTTTTTTTTTTTTAAATGTTTTTTTTTTCAAAAATGTTTTTTTTTCAAAAATGAATATTTTTTTCAAAAATATATATATATATATTTTCAAAAATGATTTTTTTTATTTTTTCCAAAATGATTTTTTTTTTTTTTTCAAAAATGATTTTTTTATTTCAAAAATGTTTTTTTTTTTTCAAAATTGTTTTTTTTTTTTCAAAAATGATTTTTTTAAAATAATTTTTTGTCAAAAATGTTTTTTTTTTTCAAAAATTATTTTTTTTTATTTTTTCAAAAATGATTTTTTTATTTCAAAAATAATTTTTTTTTTCAAAAAAGTTTTTTTTTTCAAAAAAGTTTTTTTTTTTTCAAAAATGATTTTTTTTTAAATAATTTTTTTGTCAAAAATGTTTTTTTTTTTAAATTTAAAAAAAAAATGATTTTTTTTTCAAAAATGATTTTTTTTTCAAAAATATTTTTTTTTTATTTTTTTAAAAATGATTTTTTTTTTCAAAAATGATTTAAAAAAAAAAATATATATATATATTTTTTTTGATGGGGTGGTCATAATGTTTTAGCTGATCATGGGGGTCATAATATCAGTTTTTGTCACCTCCCACTCTAGTTGTGAACATTTGGCCATTCATTCCTATGGGACCAATTTCGCCACAAAAACAACGATATTTCGTGAACCATTCGGCGAAACGTTCCACAAAGTAATAGCACACCAATTAAATGACATTGAGGCCGGATTCACACTGGTATTGTTCAGCTTTTCACAAAGTTCCACAAGGTAATAGCACACCAATTAAATGACATTGAACATTTCGCCATTCATTCCTATGGGACTAATTTTCCACAAAAACTACGATATTTCGTGAAAAATTCACCGAAACATTTCACAAAGTAATAGCACACCAATTGGGAACAATCCGCATGTTTCGGTATATTACTGTCTATGTAGTTTAAAAGCTGTGGGAGGAGTTAGGGTGGTATGATCATGGGGTTGTCAGCTTTTGTCACCTCCCACTCTAGTTTTGAACATTTCGCCATTCATTCCTATGGGACCAATTTCGCCGCAAAAACTACGATATTTCGTGAACCATTAGTTGAAACGTTTCACAAAGTAATAGCACACCAATTAAATGACTTTGAGGCCGGATTCACACTGGTATTTTTCAGCTTTTTCGCATGTCCGCATGTTTCAGTATATTACTTGTCTATGTAGTGTAAAAACTGTGGGAGGAGTTAGGGTGGTAAATTTGGCTATAATAATATATATGTGGGATAACAGTAAGTGGTCTTGCTATGCAAGAACACTTAACTAGAAAAGCTACAATTTCTGGGGAAATTGTGTGAAGTGTTCTTGCCTCCACCAGTAGTCTACAAGCATTATCAAGCCTAGCAGATGAAGGTATGACCACATGCATTTGGGGGGTCTCAGCATCTTGACGTAGAATGTAGGTGAAGGTGTGCTATGTGTTTGATGATAATCAGTGTTTACAACCACTGTTTCCTAGCAACGCTCATGCCCTGTTTATGCTTAACAACCACTGCTCAATACACAATACACAGGATCATGATAGCTGTAATAACTGTGCAGTACTTCAAACAGTCGTATTTTAAAAATTATAAATTCTACAGCGAAGATCTTTATATTGTGAGAATCACAAGACCCAGACCTAGATTTTGATGCATAGTATGTCTCTGAAATATTAAAAATGAAGGCATAGTCGCAGTTTAGATATTGCCCTTCAAATATGGAGGGAGCTAGATTGTAGTTTCAATGAATGTCAATGGATGGCGTGAGTTGCAAACAAATGGTCATATTGTGAAAACTATCAGGACTATGGCTTAGCCGTGGACATGTTTAGTGGCAGCAGCAATAGCTGAACGTTTTAATATAAGATTTGTGTAGGTGGGCTTGAAAATGAGGGAGTGGTGGCAGTTTAGAAATCATGACCTGATTTTTCAGCTTTTGTCACCTCCCACTCTAGTTTTGAACATTTCCCCATTCATTCCTATAGGACCAATTTCGCCGCAAAAACGACGATATTTCGTGAACCATTTGGCGAAATGTTCCACAAAGTAATACCACACCAATTGTGAACAATCCGCACGTTTCGGTATATTACTTGTCTATGTAGTGTAAAAACTGTGGGAGGAGTTAGGGTGGTAAATTTGGCTATAATAATATATATGTGAGATAACAGTAAGTGGTCTTGCTATGTAGCTTTAGGTGCACACTGTGCAGAGGACGCACTACACTAACTGTAAATGCTGTAGCTGCTTGCCTGTGGTATTAATAGGATCAGAAGAACACCGCTAATTTTCTTCCGGTAGCTTTAGGTGCACACTGTGCAAATGATACAGTACACTAACTGTAAATACTGTAGATGCCTGCCTGTGGTATTAATAGGAGCAGAAAAACAGCAATTGTCTCCAGGTAGCTTTAGGTGCACACTGTGCAGGGGATGCACTACACTAAATTATAAATACTGCAGCTGCCTGCGGTACTGTACTATTAGGATCAGAAGAACACCACTAATTTTCTTCAGGTAGCTTTAGGTGCACACTGTGAAGAGGACGCACTACAATAACTTGTAAATACTGCAGCTGCCTGCGGTACTGTACTAATAGGATCAGAAGAACACCACTAATTTTCTTCAGGTAGCTTTAGGTGCACACTGTGCAGAGGACGCACTACACTAACTGTAAATACTGTGGATGCCTGCCTGTGGTATTAATAGGAGCAGAACAACAGCAATTGTCTCCAGGTAGCTTTAGGTGCACAGTGTGCAGAGGACGCACTACATTAACTGTAAATACTGTAACTGCCTGCCTGTGGTATTAATAGGATCAGAAGAACTCCACTAATTTTCTTCAGGTAGCTTTAGGTGCACACTGTGCAGAGGATGCACTACACTAACTTGTAAATACTACAGCTGCCTGTGGTACTGTACTAATAGGATCAGAAGAACACCACTAATTACCACTAATTTTCTTCAGGTAGCTTTAAGTGCACACTGTGCAAAGGACGCACTACACTAACTTGTAAATACTTCAGCTGCCTGCGGTACTGTACTAATAGGATCAGAAGAACACCACTAATTTTCTTCAGGTAGCTTTAGGTGCACACTGTGCAGAGGACACAGTGCACTAACTGAAAATACTGTAGCTGCCTGCCTGTGGTATTAATAGGAGCAGAACACTGTGCAGAGGACGCACTACACCAACTGTAAATGCTGTAGCTGCCTGCCTGTTGTATCAATAGGATCAGAAGAACACCACTAATTTTCTTCAGGTAGCTTTAGGTGCACACTGTGCAGAGGACACACTACACTAACTTGTAAATACTACAGCTGCCTGTGGTACTGTACTAATAGGATCAGAAGAACACCACTAATTACCACTAATTTTCTTCAGGTAGCTTTAGGTGCACACTGTGCAAAGGACGCACTACACTAACTTGTAAATACTTCAGCTGCCTGCGGTACTGTACTAATAGGATCAGAAGAACACCACTAATTTTCTTCAGGTAGCTTTAGGTGCACACTGTGCAGAGGACACAGTGCACTAACTGAAAATACTGTAGCTGCCTGCCTGTGGTATTAATAGGAGCAGAACACTGTGCAGAGGACACACTACACCAACTGTAAATGCTGTAGCTGCCTGCCTGTTGTATCAATAGGATTAGAAGAACACCACTAATTTTCTTCAGGTAGCTTTAGGTGCACACTGTGCAGAGGACACAGTGCACTAACTGTAAATACTCTAGCTGCCTGCCTGTGGTATTAATAGGAGCAGGACAACAGCAATTGTCTCCAGGTAGCTTTAGGTGCACACTGCAGAGGACGCACTACAGTAACTGTAAATGCTGTAGCTGCCTGCCTGTGGTATTAATAGGATCAGAAGAACACCACTAATTTCCTTCGGTAGCTTTAGGTGCACACTGTACAGAGGACACAGTACACTAACTGTAAATTCTGTAGCTGCCTGCCTGTGGTATTAATAGGAGCAGAACAACAGCAATTGTCTCCAGGTAGCTTTAGGTGCACAGTGTGCAGAGGACGCACTACACTAACTGTAAATACTGTAACTGCCTGCCTGTGGTATTAATAGGATCAGAAGAACACCCCTAATTTTCTTCAGGTAGCTTTAGGTGCACACTGTGAAGAGGACGCACTACACTAACTTGTAAATACTGCAGGTGCCTGCGGTACTGTACTAATAGGATCAGAAGAAGACCACTAATTTTCTTCAGGTAGCTTTAGGTGCACACTGTGCAGAGGAAGCACTACACTAACTTGTAAATACTACAGCTGCCTTTGGTACTGTACTAATAGGATCAGAAGAACACTACTAATTTTCTTTAGGTAGCTTTAGGTGCACACTGTGCAGAGGATGCACTACACTATCTTTTAAATACTGCAGCTGCCTGCGGTACTGTACTAATAGGATCAGAAGAACACCACTAATTTTGTTTAGGTAGCTTTACGTGCACACTGTGCAGAGGACACAGTGCACTAACTGTAAATACTGTAGCTGCCTGCCTGTGGTATTAATAGGAGCAGAACAACAGCAATTGTCTCCAGGTAGCTTTAGGTGCACACTGTGCAGAGGACACACTACACTAACTGTAAATGCTGTAGCTGCCCGCCTGTGGTATTAATAGGATCAGAAGAACACCACTAATTTTCTTCAGGTAGCTTTAGGTGCACACTGTGCAGAGGACACAGTACACTAACTGTAAATACTGTAGCTGCCTGCCTGTGGTATTAATAGGAGCAGAACAACAGCAATTGTCTCCAGGTAGCTTTAGGTGCACACTGTGCAGAGGACGCACTACACTAACTGTAAATACTTTAGCTGCCTGTGGTATTAATAGGATCAGAAGAACACCACTAATTTTGTTCAGGTAGCTTTTACGTGCACACTGTGCAGAGGACACAGTGCACTAACTTTAAATACTGTAGCTGCCTGCCTGTGGTATTAATAGGAGCAGAACAACAGCAATTGTCTCCAGGTATCTTTAGGTGTACACCGTGCAGAGGACGCACTACACTAATTGTAAATGCTGTAGCTGCCTGCCTCTGGTATTATAGGAACAGAAGAACACCACTAATTTTCTCCAGGTAGCTTTAGGTGCACACTGTGCAGGGGACGCACTACACTAAATTGTAAATACTGCAGCTGCCTGCGGTACTGTATTATTAGGATCAGAAGAACACCACTAATTTTCTTCAGGTAGCTTTAGGTGCACACTGTACAGAGGACGCACTACACTACCTTGTAAACACTGCAGCTGCCTGCTTTACTGTACTAATAGGATCAGAAGAACATCACTAATTTTGTTTAGGTAGCTTTAGGTGCACACTGTGCAGAGGACACACTACACTAACTTGTAAATACTGCAGCTGCCTGCGGTACTGTATTAATAGGATCAGAAGAACACTAATTTGCTTCAGGTAGCTTCAGGCAGCTTTAGGAGCACACTGTGCAGTGGACGCACTACACTAACTGTAAATACTGTAGCTAAAAGGACTAATAGGATCAGAAGAACACAAGCAATTTTCTTTAGGTAGCTGTAAATACTGTAAAAACACCTGCCTGCCTGTCAGTAGTAGGAAGAGAATAACAGGAACGGATCTAGCTAAACTGAATACAGTGTATATATATACCCTCTGACCCAATCCTTTGGCAGGCTGCTCAGCTCCAACTGTTAATCAGCTTACTTAATCAAAAGAGAATTTCTCCTCTAATTTTTCCTAAGACCTCCACTGTTTTGGGACTCTAATGGCCATGGGCTCACTCCCCTTTCATCCACTGGAAAGAGAGACAATTGATTTCTTGGGGGATTCTTGCTTTTATGGCTGTGTATTTAAAATCACACCTCTGAAGTCTGTTCCACTCCTTCTTACCAAAGCCACTCCTACCCTCTCTCCAGTCTATGGAGAATTCAGAGATGTTTTCTGCAAGAAAAGGGCAGACCACCTACCTCCTCATAGGACTGCACGATTAGTTTGGTCCCAGGTTCCACACCCTCATCATGGACCCACTTACCACCTCTCTACTCCTGATTCTAAAGCCATGGACAAAGACATTGTTGACAATCTTAAAAAGATTTAATATACTGCAGCTTACCAGTCCTTAGATGTGGTGACTGCACGCTTTTTATTTTTCAGTGTAGGAACATTTTCAAAAAATACATAAAATACCTGTTGATCTTGCCAGAAATGCAATATCTTATCTTTCCACCAAAAACTACTACATCTTTCTATTCCACATGTTATGAAAATAAACAAAGGCAGATATGAATTAAATCCTGCCTGGGTAGCAGATAAAGTGCCAACTAGGGATGAGCTTCATGTTGGAATCGAATGCATGTTCGACTCAAACATTGCCTGTTCGGTCGCTCGCCGAATTCCGAACGATATGGGCCGTTCGCGCCAAATTCGAGTGGAGCGTCACGGCCCATAACTCACTGCGGCATTGCAGTGCATTGCTGGCTGATGATTGGCCAAGCATGCACTATGACCAGCATGCTTGGCCAATCACAGCACCGTCTGTACAGAGAGGGTGGCTTTGGCCAATTATGGCTCAGGGAGTTTAGTACACGCCCCACACTATATAAGGCTGCCAACACAGTGGCACTGTGTAGTGTGTTCCGGCGTTGAGAGATAGATAGATAGATAGACAGAGAGACAGTGTCATTTGATTTAAGTTAGACAGAGTAGGCAGGCGAGTCAGTTAGCTGCACTTACAGTGCATTGTGTATATATATACATCCTAGGTGTTGTATATATATATATATATATATATATATATATATATATATATATATATACAACACTTAGGATGTATATATATACACAATGCACTGTAAGTGCAGCTAACTGACTCGCCTGCCTACTCTGTCTAACTTAAATCAAATGACACTGTGTCTCTGTCTATCTATCTATCTATCTCTCAACGCCGGAACACACTACACAGTGCCACTGTGTTGGCAGCCTTATATAGTGTGGGGCGTGTACTAAACTCCCTGAGCCATAATTGGCCAAAGCCACCCTCTCTGTACAGACGGTGCTGTGATTGGCCAAGCATGCTGGTCATAGTGAATGCTTGGCCAATCATCAGCCAGCAATGCACTGCAATGCCGCAGTAAGTTATGGGCCGTGACGCTCCACTCGAATTTGGCGCGAACGGCCCATATCATTCGGAATTCGGCGAGCGACCGAACAGGCAATGTTTGAGTCGAACATGCATTCGATTCCAACACGAAGCTCATCCCTAGTTGGCACTTTATCTGCTACCCAGGCAGGATTTAATTCATATCTGCCTTTGTTTATTTTCATAACATGTGGAATAGAAAGATGTAGTAGTTTTTGGTGGAAAGATAAGATATTGCATTTCTGGCAAGATCAACAGGTATTTTATGTATTTTTTGAAAATGTTCCTACACTGAAAAATAAAAAGCGTGCAGTCACCACATCTAAGGACTGGTAAGCTGCAGTATATTAAATCTTTTTAAGATTGTCAACAATGTCTTTGTCCATGGCTTTAGAATCAGGAGTAGAGAGGTGGTAAGTGGGTCCATGATGAGGGTGTGGAACCTGGGACCAAACTAATCGTGCAGTCCTATGAGGAGGTAGGTGGTCTGCCCTTTTCTTGCAGAAAACATCTCTGAATTCTCCATAGACTGGAGAGAGGGTAGGAGTGGCTTTGGTAAGAAGGAGTGGAACAGACTTCAGAGGTGTGATTTTAAATACACAGCCATAAAAGCAAGAATTCCCCAAGAAATCAATTGTCTCTCTTTCCAGTGGATGAAAGGGGAGTGAGCCCATGGCCATTAGAGTCCCAAAACAGTGGAGGTCTTAGGAAAAATTAGAGGAGAAATTCTCTTTTGATTAAGTAAGCTGATTAACAGTTGGAGCTGAGCAGCCTGCCAAAGGATTGGGTCAGAGGGTAAGATTACTACCAATGGCCAAGTTCTTTAAAGAAAAAGTGATGGAATTAAATGGAATTTTCAGAGTATGAGCTAGGGGGACACTCATGAAATTAGCTTCTACACACAAAAGCTTGGCACTGGTGATACTTTCACAGTATTGGAAGGTGGAAGAAATGGATATTTCTTCACCCCAGACAGGAACTAGACTCTTGGATTTCATGAATGATAAGGAGATTTGGAGAGGAAATGATCCTTCTGTAAACAATAGATACACAACCCCTGGGGCATCTCTGAAGACACCTCTTACCCTCTGCGCGGTGGGGGCCCTATGCGTGTGGCCGGCAGGCAAGATCGCCGCCTGCCACGCGTGATCATGTGGAGGAGCGCCAGCACAGGGATTTGTGTGTGTAAACATACAAATCCCTGTGCTATCAGGGAAGAAGAGCCATATTGTTTGTTCCTACTAATTAGGAGAAACAATATGTCTCCTCTCCTAGTCAATCCTATCCCCATATAGTTATAACACACTGAGGGAACACACAATTAACCCCTTGATCACCCCCTAGTGTTAACCCCTTCCTTGCCAGTAACATTTACACAGTAATCAGTGCATTTTTATAGCACTGATCGCTGTATAAATGTCAGTGGTCCCAAAAAAGTGTCAAAAGTGTCTGAACTGTCTGTCACAAAGTCCCTGTCCCGCTAAAAATCACAGATCACCACCATTACTAGTAAAAAAATAAAAAATAATAAAAATGCCATAAAATGGCATAAATCTTTCCCATAGTTTGTAGACACTATAACTTTTGCGCAAACCAATCAATATACGCTTATTGCGATTTTCTTAACCAAAAATATGTAGAGGAATATATATTGGCCTAAACTGATGAAGAAATTAGTTGTTTTTTTAATTTGGGGGATATTTATTATAGCAAAATGTAAAGAATATTTTTTTTTTCAAAATTGTCACTATTTTTTTGTTTATAGCGCAAAAATTAAAAACCACAGAGGTGATCAAATACCACCAAAAGAAAGCTCTATTTGGGGGGGGGGGAGATGCAAATTTCATTTGGTTACAGCATTGCATGACCGTGCAATTGTCAGTTAAAGCAACGCAGTGCCAAATTGTAAAAAGTGCTCTGGTCAGGAATTGGGTAAAATCTTCCAAGGGTGAAGTGGTTAATCAGAATCATATTTGGTTCTGATTAAGCACTGAAACAAGCATGGAATGTGTAAACCTTCATTCACTTATTGTGATCTTAATGCTTCTGTATGCTGTGTTATATTGACTTTATGCAATAAAGGTGGTTTTACTACTGGAGCGCAGCCAGCTGGATTTTTCTTTTGCTAATGGCAAAAGTTGAACCTGGGTGGTGGCTAAATGCTATCATAAAAAGGCATATAAATGAGAAAAAAAGAAAACCTGTCCTTTAAAAATTATCAGGCTGAAGGATCAGCATTGACATTGCAAAACTAAAGGAATGCAATAAGAAATGTGAGAGCATGATCAGGGAAGCTAAAATAGTTTATGATAGACACATTTAAGAAAAAAAATCCCAAAAAGTTTTTCAATTTTTTTTCTAATATTATTAGTAAAAAGGTCACTAGTGTCAAACTGTATTAAATACATTCTTCTAAGTTTATACGAATGAAAAGGAGGGGTATAATAAATAAGACAGTACAGTAATGCTAATTGCATTATATTTAATATACCCTTGTAACTTACAGAGAGCAGCGTTCAAAAGAGAAAAACCTAGAAAAAGACTTAGAAAAACTTAATGTAAACAAAATCAGAAGGACCAGGTGGCTTACGCCAGATAGTCCTTAAAGGACTTAGGCATATTATAGCCAGACCTTTGTTTCCAATTTTAATTAAAGCTTGCTGAATAGGATGGTACCAGCTGATGGGCATACAGCAAGCATGGTACCAATATTTAAAAAAGGGACAAGATATATACCTGAAAACTTTAGACCAGTCAGCCTAACATCAACAGTATGTAAACTATTGGAAGATATGTTAAGTGACCATATCCATGAATTTTCTGAATTTTCTGATGAAAATAGTATCATTAGTAACAAACAACATGGTTTCATGAAGAGCTGTTCTTGCCAGAATAACCTTTTATCATTCTATGAAGAGGTAAGCTGTAATTTTGGTAGAGGAAGGCCTGTGGACATAGTGTATCTGGATTTCACTAAGGCATTTGATGCAGTACTCTACATAACTTAATTTACAAATTAAGGTATTTTGGCATTGATGAGTCCATACAGTATGTAACTGGATACAAAATCAGTTACAGGAGCACATTCAGAGGGTAGTGGTTAATGACATATTTTCTGAATGGTTTAGAGTTGCAAGCGGGGTACCCCAGGGCTCTGTCCTGAGACCAATTATGTTTGACTTGTTATTAACCGCTTCCTGACCAGCCGCTGCAGTTGCACTGCGGCAGAATGGCACGGGCAGGCGAATCACCATTATGTTATGGCGGACGTGATGATTGGATTTGATCCAGAGCCGATCGATCCCCAGGCCCAAGCCAATGAAACCTGGCCTGGACCTGGTGACCGCTGCTGGCGAATCAGATCCTTCCCCTGCATGTGTAAGTGTAAACACAGCAGGGGAAGTGATGTCATCTCTCCTCATGTCGATCTTTTCCGTTCCAGACCGAGAAGAGAGAGCATCTCACAGTAAGTGCACCAACACTACACTGACACCAGTTCATGTAGGTACACTTGCCACCCCCGATCACCACCCCGATCACCCCACCCAGTTAACCCCTTCACCCCCTGTCACTGTGCCACCCAGTGCACCATTCAGATTTTTTTTTATTGCTGTACTGGTGTCATTGGTGACAAAAATCAGCGTTAGGGTAATTAGTCTTAGGCCCAGATAGGTCTAGGGACCCCCCAAACCCCCTAAAAAAGGCTTAACCCCTTGATCACCCCCTGTCACCAGTGATCACTGTATAAGTGTCACGGGTGACGCTGGTTAGCAAATTTTTTTTATAGTGTCAGGGCACCCACCATACATTACCCAACAAATGTTTAACCCCCTGATCACCCAGCCAGTGAGATCAGTTAGGTTTTAGAGTCAGTCAGGTTCTGCGTTGCCCCAGGCAGCATCAGATTAGTGGCAGTAGTGCTAACACCCACGCATGCACCATACACCTCCCTTAGTAGTATAGTGTCTGAACAGATCAATATCTGATCTGATCAGAACTATACTAGCTTCCCCAGCAGTTTAGGGTTCCCAAAAATGCAGTGTTAGTGGGATCAGCCCAGATACATGCTAGCACCTGCATTTAGCCCCTCCGCCCAGCCCAGCACACCCAAGTGCAGTATCAATCAATTTTTGTCACTTACAAAAACACAACACATATAACTGTAGCATTCGCAGAGTCAGGTCTGATCCCTGTGAACGCTAATGCCCTGTACACACGGTCGGATTTTTGATGGAAAATGTGCGATCAGAGCTTGTTAACGGAAATTCCGACCGTGTGTGGGCTCCATCGGACTTTTTCCATCTGATTTTCCGACACACAAAGTTTTAGAGCAGGCTATAAAATTTTCCCACAACAAAATCCGATCGCATCAATTCCAACCGTGTGTGGACAATTCCGACGCACAAAATGCCACGCATGCTCAGAATAAATTCCGAGACGGAACTGCTCGGTCTGGTAAAATTAGCATTCGGAATGGATATAGCACTTTTGTCACGCTGCAGTGTTTTAAAATGTTTAATGCAGCACATTCTCTTCTTCTTTATAATGCTAGAAGAATGAAGTTGTTTTGCTGCTCATATTCACACAGACTTCTCACAAACTTCTTTCTTTATTATTTATCGTAATTTCATCAATATAATATATTTATTTGTCACATCTACCGAAAAAATATTATTTTTTTAATTGATTTTTTTAAAGCCTGATCTTGTGTTTTATTTTTCATTTTTTTTTTTACTCCAGAATAGTTTTTGGTGGGTTTTGTGTGTCAAGTTACCACAACACCATTATTATCTTGTATTATTTAATCTCAAGGAGATTGCTTGGTGTTGGTGTCTCTTGTTAATTTCACATAGTATTTTTGAAATGTACCTGCCTCCTCACAAACAAACTGTCCTTTTTGAAGGAAAACAGACATAGGCGAGTATAATAAATCAAACCAAAAATTTATCAAGGGGTCCTAACCAAAAAAAGAGGGAGGCAATGCTGGAGAAACACCAGAAATTGGCAAAGCCTTTGGCCCCCAGGGCACACATCAATTATTTAACTGCAAAATCGGTGGCCTGAGGAGTCCATATATAAGGGAGTACAATTTGGTCCAGAAGTCCAAGAGATCATGACCAGCAGCAGATGACATGTATGTCCCCAGGCTGTGGTCATACAAGAGCCTGCATCTTTTGTCAGACCAGATCTGAACCCAGGGCCTTCGCTCTCTTGTCTCTTGTGGTGGTGAAGTTGTGGCAGGAGGAGGATGGTCCAACTCACTCAGGTGGGTACTGGGTGTGATTTCGCCCCTCAACCCTTATTTAATGTTTTATAAATGATTTCCTCAAACATGAGGCGTTGGCCCTCCTGCATGTCCTGCAGTTTTGTGGCAGCCATAAAGGCAAAGGCCTCTTCACGAATGGGGGTGGTTCTGAGGGATGTAGAAGCCTCCTAAATCAGCCTGAGTGCTGAATCCTCCAGGTTACTCCCCTTCCTGGCTCTTTTGTTTGGAAGGCGGAGGGGAGGAACCTGCGATTCTGTGAAGCTCCTACTGGGCCCGGCCACCTCCTGGCTGACACTTACCCCCGCCTCCTCCTGGCTGCCACTAACCCCTGCCTCCTCCTGGCTGCCACATTCCACAGCCTCCTCCTGTGTGCCACATTCCACAGCCTCCTCCTTGGCTGAGGTCTTCCTGTGTATGAAAAAGGGACATAGTTTTAGTTTTTTCTTCATCAATCGCACACAATTTTAATCACATGACTGTTGCAAATTGAATGTTAACAAATATAAAAGATTATCATTCTGAGCCCAGCATTTTTCATTCTTGTCCCAATTATTTTTGCCCACTACTGTCTATTGATATGTAAAACACTTTATTAAATCAGCAATTAGTGATCAATAATAACATCTAGTAAACATCATTTATTTATTGACTAGAAATCTTTAGATCAATGCTATACCTGGCTCAAGCTGGGCTCCTCCACTTCTTCCTGGCTGGAAGTCCCAGTTTGGACATCAGAAGCCTCAGCTGGAGTGGAAGATAGGGTGGAAGGAAGAGTGGAAGGAAGGGTTGAGAGGGATTCCCTGACTTCAGTCTGATCTGACAGAAATCACAGTCTCTCATAGTACCACAGCCTGGGGACATAAACATCATCTGCTGCAGCTCCGGATCTTTGGGAATCCTGGACCTTCTTGCGCTCCCTAAGATAAGTGCTCCTCAGGCCACCAATTTTGGCTTTTAAATAGGGGATGGTTGCTGTGGGGACCACCGGCTTCACCAACTTCAGCAGCTTCTCCAGCGCTGCCTGCCTCTTTTGTTTATGATTATAATGTGGGTGTTTGACCTGCCATAGACGGGGCAGCTCCCTGTACTTGTCTATGAACAGGGGGAGTTGTGGTCACTGAAGCCATCCATTTTATCTGCAATACACAAGACAAACCCTAATGTCAGGCTAAAGTCTCCTAATCTTGTCCTCAATCTATAAGCAGTATAGGCCCAAGTTTAAATGTTACCTTCGTTATCACGATCGGCGCTTCCGATACTCCTTCCTCCGCTCACAGATCGTACGTACTACGCACGTGTGTTACTCTTTATATACACTGCGCATGCGTGAAACTCCGCCCGCCCCTGATGTTCTTTCTGGTCTATTCCCCACCCCTTCTCATTCGGCGCAGTGGGGAAGAGCACATGGAGGAGGAGCAATGAGGAGAAGGAGGAAAGCCTGGGGGCCAGAAATGTCACGATCCCGGAGGAGACAATTTAAGGCCTCAAATATGGCCTTTGTAGAGATGGTGGAGATGGTCAACATACTGAAGAGGGCCGACTATGATGGGAAGTATGGACCTTACCCCAACTCCAATGTCAGAAAGGCCAAGATCATGGCGAAAGTTGTGAAGAGTCTGCACTGTGATTTTGGGGTACGGCGATCCAAGAATCAACTGAGGAAGCGGTGGTCGGACCTCAAATTAAGGGAGCACGATCAGTATAGTAGGATCAGGAGAGTGCTTCAAAAAAGTAAGTAGTTGTCCTATGTTCCTATTCGTTATTTTTATAACGTTCGTGCTGCTCCATATGCTTTTCTTTACTGTTGTACAGTTTAAAATGGCAACTTTCATGTTCATGGACACATTATTCATTCATAGGAAACATTGTTCGTTCGGCCAATAAAACACCATGTTTTGTTCAGATGCATTTCAATACATTTTTTCTGGCCTACTTCTCTTAAAATAATTTTGGTGTCTAGATGGGTTTGTAACGAATGAAATGCAAACTAGATTCTGTGTAAGGAGAGGAAACTCAGCACCTGTTTACACATCTGGACGCTGGAGCACTAGTGTGGGACACAAGAACACACTCTTTTTATTAGGGGGTTCCACACAGGTGCTCCAGTGTAAACTATAGGGGTGTCTCCATCTGTGAAACTTGTACAAAACAGGTAAGTATTCAAGCTTGATAAAGGAAAACAATATTTCTTCATCTTGGAACTCTGCCAAAATAGACAATTGTACACCACTTCCAAGCAATGTTTCATATTCCTATTTCTGCCATCAAATATCTGTGTGCTAAGTATACCTATTTTTTTTTTTACATAGGGGAGAAAAGACTTGGAGGACACCACTCATCAGAGGAGACAACAGACCCCCCATCTCAGGAAGAAGGGAAAATCCCCCAAAGCCAAGCAGAGGAGGAGGAGGGAGACATGGTGGAAATTGTCACCACAACAGGTGAGTGTCTGCAACCACAGGCTCAGGTAAGAGATGGATGCCTGCATATTTATAATACATGGTGGGGTTTTTTTCTATATTTTTAGGTGATCGTGATGTTGCGGATGAAGGTCATTTCACCAGTGAAAGTTCCCAGATCCTGAACGGGGAGATCATGGGGTGTAATAGGGACTTGGAAAACATCAAGCAAAACATCAATGAGGTTAAAAACAAAATGAAGAACATCATTGATGTTTTAGGGAGAGTTTAAAACCCCTCAAAATCCCTTACTTCTTTCTGTTTTATTTTTCTGAAATTTTTTTGCACATTTTTTGACATATTCTAGAAAAGCCAAATTTTGAAGATGCATACAGTGTGTCAACATGTGCTATTTGCCATCACGGGAAATCAATGTACGCGTTTTGGGGGTGCAACCCCTTCCTTAATAATAAAATAGCTTAGAGGTAGGGGTTGCACCCACAAAACACGTCCATTGATCCCCCATGATGGCAGCTAGCACATGTTGACATTCTGCAATTTGTGTGCATCTTCAAAATTTGGCTTTTCCAGGGGTGACTTCACCCCATCTGAACGCAATATCAAACACAGTTTATAAATACTCATGTCTGATATTACCTTCAATTTCTACAAAAGTTGAACTTTGTACGTTCCAGATTTGTGTATTTCTTGTTGTTTTTAAACATGCCTGTTTTACCTTAAAAGGACATTTCTACTTTTAATGTCACCTAAAAAATTGTTATACAACAAACATGTTGGTTTGTTTTAACCGCTTGCCGACCGGCGCACGCCGATGTACGTCGGCAGAGCGGCACGGCTGGGCAAATGGGCGTACCTGTACGTCCATTTGAATTTCCCGCCGTGCCCATGCGTGCGCGCCGGCCGGCAGCTCCGTGAGTCGGGTCGCGGGTCCCGCGGACTCGATCGCCGCGGGGATACCCGCGATCGCCTCACGGAGCGGATGAACGGGGAGATGCCGTTGTAAACAGCATCTCCCCGTTCTGCCTAGTGACAAGTGTCACTCGATCTCTGCTCCCTGTCATCGGAGCAGAGATCAGTTAGTAATCACTCCCTAGTACACACTTAACCCCTCCCCGCCCCCTAGTGGTTAACCCCTTCACTGCCAGTGTCATTTACACAGTAATCAGTGCATTTTTAATCGCACTGATCGCTGTATAAATGACAATGGTCCCAAAAATGTGTCAAAAATGTCCGACATGTCCGCCATAACGTCGCAGTCACAATAAAAATCGCTGATCGCTGCCATTACTAGTAAAAAAAAAATTTATTAATAAAAATGCCATAAAACTATCCCCTATTTAGTAAACACTATAACGTTTTGCAAACCAATTAATAAACGCTTATTGCGATTTTTTTTACCAAAAATATGTAGAAGAATATGATCAGCCTAAACTGAAGAAAAAAAATTTTTTTTTATATATTTTTGGGGGATATTTATTATAGCAAAATGTAAAAAATAATGTGTTTTTTTTCAAAATTGTCGCTCTTATTTTGTGTATAGCGCAAAAATTAAAAATCGCAGAGGCGATCAAATACCACCAAAAGAAAGCTCTATTTGTGGGAAAAAAAGGACGTCAATTTTGTTTGGGAGCCACGTCGCACGACCGCGCAATTGTCAGTTAAAGCGACGCAGTGCCGAATCGCAAAAAAACGCTCTGGTCAGGAAGGGGGTAAATCCTTCCGGGGCTGAAGTGGTTAAAAACCTTTTATAAATGCACATGTGATTGTGCTTTGATTAAAAAGATTGAGAATCAACAATGTGTGGCTTCTTCTTTCAATGCTCAAAAGCATTTTTGGGTTGTAAAATTGGTGTTTTCAGTGACAATGCCGTCTCTTTTCAGAAGGTCAGCGCCAGGTAATAAAGCCCAGCTGCAAAAGAGTTAATGACCCCCATATTGTGCAGGATATACTGATGGATACTCCACAGCTGGAGCGGGAGCACCTGAGGACCCAAAACGCCATACCGTTGCCTGGTTTTACATGCCTACTACCAGAGGCGGCTCTAGGCTTTGTGAGGCCTTAGGCAAAACCTAGACATGAGGCCCAAACACGCCCATAATGGGAAAAATAATTCAAGCGATAAAAAAATTAACTATAAATTGCATTAATCCAGGTAGATAGGCAGAGGGAAGGAGATGCCACTCACAGCGCTTCCAGACCTGTGGTTGTACTGCCCTAGTGTGAACTCGTTCCAGGTGCTGGCTTTGCGTAGACTGAGATGAAGTAAGGAAATTCCTGGATAGCCGCACACTGAAGAAAAAACATCTTTATTGAAGTATAAAATATCCAAAATGCAGTCACATGAAAGGAAGATACCTTCGTTAACTTATTTTTGACCCTGTATCTTCCTTTCATGTGACTGCATTTTGGATATTTTATACTTTAATAAAGATGTTTTTTTTCTTCAGTGTGCGGCTATCCAGGAATTTCCTTACTTCATCTCTATAAATTGCATTATTAAGAACTTTAAAGTGCTGTTGTCAGTGTTCTCTATCTCGCTGCTGGTCTCAGTGTTCTCTATCTCGCTGCTGGTGTCAGTGTTCTTTATCTCGCTGCTGGTCTCAGTGTTCTCTATCTTAGTGCCGGTGTCAGTGTTCTCTATCTTAGTGCTGGTGTCAGTGTTCTCTATCTTAGTGCTGGTGTCAGTGTTCTCTATGTCAGTGCTAGTGTCAGTGTTCTCTATCTCAGTGCTCTCTATCTCTGTGCTGGTGTCAGTGTTCTCTATCTCAGTGCTCTCTATCTCGGTGCTGGTGTCAGTGTTCTCTATCTCAGTGCTCGCTATCTCAGTGCTGGTGTCAGTGTTCTCTATCTCAGTGCTCGTGTCAGTGTTCTCTATCTCAGTGCTCTCTATCTCAGTGCTGGTGTCAGTGTTCTCTATGTCAGCCCTGGTGTCAGTGCTTTCTATCTTGGTGCTGGTGTCAGTGTTCTCTATGTCAGTGCTCTCTATCTCAGTGCTGGTGTCAGTGTTCTCTATGTCAGTGCTGGTGTCAGTGTTCTCTATCTCGGTGCTGGTGTCAGTGTTCTCTATGTCAGTACTAATGTCATTGTTCTCTATGTCAGTGCTGGTGTCATTGCTCTCTATCTCGGTGCTGGTGTCAGTGCTCTCTATCTCGGTGCTAGTGTCAGTGCTCTCTATCTCGGTGCTGGTGTTACTGTTCTCACACTTGTGGAACAATTTATGATTTAGGCATGAGATAATACCAGCTGTGTATGCTGATTAATGCCAACTGGAAAGTGGATCACGCACTGGTTTTTAAAAAATAGGGGGTATTCCTATTGGACTGATTCCCTTCCATGTCACAGACTGTGGTACTTACTGAATTGAGTTAATGTAATTTACCATTTACTATTAAGTTGTCATTTTGTGTTGGTCAACTACACGTTATACACTCTTATGCATGATATATGACTGGCATGTTAGCAAGGTCCACTATTTAGGAGTTGCACACTCACACCCATTCCCCTATGTATGTTTGAGTGAATGAGGTCTTGCAGTTAAGAGTATTTTAGATTTTGGAACTCACATTTAACATCGTTTAAGGTACCCTTTTAAAGGTAGCGCCACCCACCCCTAATTAACTTTTCTTATATCAATTAACTTGCCCCTTTATGGGGTAAGTGTAAGGGGAGGCTGCAAACCTTCTGGTCCGTGAGCGCGGAACCCACCCTTCAGTTTATTTAATCAACAATGTGTGGCTTCTTCTTTCAATGCTCAAAAGCATTTTTGGGTTGTAAAGTTGGTGTTTTCAGTGACAATGGGGGTTATTTACTAAAGGCAAATCCACTTTGCACTACAAGTGCAGTTTCTGTGCAGTCTCAAGTGCACTTGTAGTGCAAAGTGTCTTTGCCTTTAGTAAATAACACCTAACAGTGCTTTTTAATTTTACACAATCACGCCATTTTCAGGACTCCCCAAATTTCAGTCAGGGTCAGCTAAAAGAAAGACAAGCAGTAAATCTAAGCAAATATTTGTTCAGTTTAACAAATTTATCTAAAAAATGTCTCAGACATTGCCTGGCATATCGATGGCCCCCCTACCCGCAAAGTATTCCATGTATCTTAGACGGACCTTGCAGGCACTCTGGGGGGGGCAAGCCAGGACGGCCAGCTTCAAGCGCTGTCAGGGTTGGTTCATTTAGATTAATTCCGGCTTCAGGCCCAACTGAGTCAGCATAGTTCACAGAATTTCTCCTTAAAAAGTTGTGGCGAACACAGCAAGCCAGGATGATGTGATTGAGTTTATATTCCGCCATGTGTATCGGTGTAAGAAATAGGCGGAACCGGCTGGCCATTATTCCAAACGTGTTCTCCACCACTCTTCTGGCTCTGGCCAGCCAGTAATTAAAAACCCTCTGGTCCGGGGTGGGGGTCCTCTTAGGGAATGGCCCCTAAGATGGTCCCCCAGCGCAAACGCTTCATCCGCAACGAAGACGAATGGGAGTCCTTCTGCATTGTCTTCTGGAGGTGGCAAGTCCAAGCTTCCATTCTGGAGACGCCTGTAGAACTCCATGTGGGTGATAACTCCACCATCTGACATCCGGCCATTCTTCCCCACGTCCACATACAGGAACTCATAAGTAGCAGACACCACCGCCAACATCACAATACTATTGAACCTCTTGTAGTTGTAATAGTATGACCCCGAGTTGGGTGGTGGGACGATGTGGACGTGTTTCCCATCAATTGCCCCTCCACAGTTAGGAAAGTCCCACTGCTGGGAGGCCACAGTCTGCCATTCCTGTGGGTTGGAAGGAAACTGTGGAGTCAAACAAGAAAAAAAAAAATCATTTTGCCAATAAACATGGAAAGCAGATTAGACACAAACATTCTTGGCCAACATCAGTATAACATTTATTTTAGGGCGTATTTAAAGACAAAGGTATAAGGTCCACCTATCAGATCCCCCCCATGGGCCATTTTAGAAATGTTATGGGGGGGAGATGTTTTGGACAGGTAACCCTCTCCACTTCATTGAGAGCTGAATGCATAAATAATGTATATTACTTTGGCCAGCCCCTCCTTACTTACACTATTGGCAGCCCACTGGACAGGTAAGAAGTGTCATAATACAAAGAGATAAATACACATTGTACACATTTTAGCACATTTTTACATTCTGCTATTACCTATCAAGATAATAATAGGATACAAAAACTTTTAACATTACCATTTGAAAGTATTCAGGCAGGCCCTTGCACTACATGCTTTGGGGAATTCATCCATAAATGTGACCACAAAAGAGGTGGGTATAGTGTGTATGGGTTTGGCAAAGTCAGCAGATAGAGGATTGAGGATAGATAGAGGATTGGTATCAGCTGAGTTAGCAGTTGGGGGGAGGGGGGTTGCAAATGATTTTGGGACCCAAAAAAAAAGCCTCTGGCACTCTGCCAGAATTTCAAACACAAATCACATTTTTACACATTTTAGGGGGTATTTAGGGTAAAGCACTACTGTGGAGCTGACAAAATACATTGTTAATTGAGTAGACGAGGTAGATATAGGCCCAGGAGAGCATGCTGGAGAGGTTAGTGAAGGCAAATATGTATGAAGGACAAAAAAAATTCCCAAAAAATACAGCTTGCATGAGGACAAAGTGGACATTCACAGCATATTACAATCATGGTAATTAGGGAATTAGGAAAGAAATACAATATATTATCAAACATTAAATACAATAAAATGTGATGTTAAAGGATACAAATCTTACCTTAATATACTCCTTCTGCAGGACCTGGATGATGG